>NC_036848.1:5875401-5926276 GCF_002910315.2 Salvelinus sp. IW2-2015
CCATGCCGCACGACCCATTTTCAATACCCTGGCTGAGGAAGGAGGTTTTCACCCAAGATTGACGGTACATGGCCCCGTCCATCGTCCCTTTGATGCGGTGAAGTTGTCCTGTCCCTTTAGGAGAAAAACACCCCAAAGCATAATGTTTCCACCTCCATGTTTGACGGTGGGGATGGTTTCTTGGGGTCATAGGCAGCATTCCTCCTCCTCCAAACACGGCAAGTTGGGTTGATGCCAAAGAACTCCATGTTGGTCTCATCTGACCACAACACGTTCACCCAGTTGTCCTCTGAATCATTCAGATGTTCATTGGCAAACTTCAGACGGGCATGTATATGTGCTTTCTTGAGCAGGGGGACCTTCGGGCGCTGCAGGATTTCAGTCCTTCACGGCATAGTGTGTTACCAATTGTTTTCTTGAGACTATGGTCCCAGCTGCCTTGAGATCATTGACAAGATCCTCCTGTGTAGTTCTGGGCTGATTCCTCACCGTTCTCATGATCATTGCAACTCCACGAGGTGAGATCTTGCATGGAGCCCCAGGCTGAGGGAGATTGATAGTTCTTTTGTGTTTCTTCCATTTGCGAATAATCACAGAAACTGTTGTCACCTTCTCACCAAGCTGCTTGGCGATGGTCTTGTAGCCCATTCCAGCCTTGGGTAGGTCTACAAACTTGTCCCTGACATCCTTGGAGAGCTCTTGGTCTTGGCCATGTGGAGAGTTTGGAATCTGATTGATTGATTGCTTCTGTGGACAGGTATCTTTTATACAGCTAAGAAACTGAGATTAGGAGCACTCCCTTTAAGAGTGTGCTCCTAATCTCCGTTCGTTACCTGTATGAAAGACACCTGGGAGCCAGAAATCTTTTTGATTGAGAAGGGGTCAAATACTTATTTCCCTCATTAAAATGCAAATCAATTTATAACATTTTTGACATGCATTTTTCTGGATATTTTTGTTGTTATTCTGTCTCTCACTGTTCAAATAAACCTACCATTAAAATTATAGACTGATAATTTCTTTGTCAGTGGGCAAACGTACAAAATCAGCAGGGGATCAAATACTTTTTTCCCTCACTGTATAACACTGTGAGACCTGAAGGTGATAGTATATGATGTCTAACACTGTGAGACCTGAAGTTGATAGTGATGATGTCTAACACTGTGAGACCTGAAGGTGACAGTGTATGATGTCTAATACTGTGAGACCTGAAGGTGATAGTGTATGATGCATAACACTGTGAGACCTGAAGGTGATAGTGTATGATGTCTAACACTGTGAGACCTGAAGGTGATAGTGTATGATGTCTAACACTGTGAGACCTGAAGTTGATAGTGTATGATGTCTAATACTGTGAGACCTGAAGTGGATAGTGTATGATGCATAACACTGTGAGACCTGAAGGTGATAGTGTATGATGTCTAACACTGTGAGATCTGGATCTGAAGGTGATAGTGTATGATGTCTAACACTGTGAGACCTGAAGGTGATAGTGTATGATGTCTAACACTGTGAGACCTGAAGGTGATAGTGTGTGATGTCTAACACTGTGAGACCTGAAGGTGATAGTGTATGGTCTTTGGTCTGTAGCGATACATCAATATATTGCCTCAAGCCAAATTTAAACCCTAGTTGCACAGTGGCACAATAACAATAATATCACAAATATTTAGAAAAAAATTCTCTAATTCAAATAAAGTTTCATATGAGAGAAGAAACTGAATTTATTATCTGGGTACTAGCTTATGTTCTAGTTATCTGGGTACTAGTTTATGTTCTAGTTTGGCTTCGACTGAGATTCACAGATCTCCAAGGTGACAGCCACATTCCACAAATACACATACGTACTCCCACATTCATGCATTAGTTCTTTCAAACAATATCAGTCAAAATGACATCACCTGGAAAGAGGAGGTCTAAAGCTTGTGACGTGTCAGACACAATAAACTTAGGGATTAGAGTCAAGCAAACAGATCCAGATATCTGGGAGACATTATGTATACAGCAGGGTAAGTAACAGAATGATGCTTAGGCTTACATTTCTCACTTTAAATTGTATGTCAAACAAAAACCAATGATAGCAAAGTTAAACAAACCATACAACTCTATGCCCAAGTACTACTTTTCACAATTTCTGCTGGAAAGTATACAGTACAAAAACACATTTACTTGAAGAACAGTGCAGATGCAAATTTGGTAACAGAATGACGGTTTGTGCTGTTGGTGCCGTCTGAATACCATGACATGAATATAATGGCATCTGTTGTTTTGGATTCTGATTGAACTGCACATGGAGATAAGCATTAACAAGGTTGAAGTCCTCTTACCATGGTCCTATTCTTTTCTTTGCAGAAGGCAGAAGAGGAAAAACATCTGTAGGGGGACGCCACCGATGACAGTGGATTACGTATATAGGGCATTTGTGTTGTCATTTAAATGATCAACCATCATCGCTGAGTCCATAGAGGGTATTCCCCAGTGGCCTTGGCTACCATGGTATCCTGGAGAATAAAGGAGAATAGTTGCTCTGTGCTCACTGGCCACAGTACAGCAGAGGGCGGCTGACAGGTGGTCAGGAACACAGGCCCCAATGGACAGAGCAGCGTTAGGCTTACAGGACAACTCATGCAGACCACAAGCCCCCGGGACCCGGAGAGCCAAGCAGCTACCATAAGCCCCTGGGGCCCAGAGAGCCAAGCAGCTACTGGCAGGGACACAAACAGACAAGTCATTCTGTTGAACATATTCAAAACACTAAGAAAAAGAGACACAAGAATATCCCTGCACTGCATTGGACCTGTATTATGAGGGCTTTGTCTTCTTGAATTCAAGTGGTGTACTGTATCTGGAAATATGCGCAACATACTGTATGTTCTCTCAAATATCAATTAGAGCTTCACACAGAGGAATCAATCTATTTGCTAACCACATCCAATGAGTTATTGCTCTTAATATAAGTCTATAATGTGAAGCTCTACCTCAAGAGACTAGTTTATCATATTTCCATTTCATAATCTCTTCTCTCACAGTGGCAGCAGCCACATGAAAGAAATGCCCGAATGTAGAATTTGAATGTGATACATATTCTAAAGCATTGTGAACTTTCAGGGGAGGAGGTAGTTCTCGTTGAGCAGGAGACAGTTCTCTGTGGAAGTCAGGGAGGGAGTGTCAAGGTCCTGCATGACGTGAAACAATGAACTGAGCCTACAGTACTTATGACAGACACAGAGAGAGAGGGAAATAGAGACAAAGAGAGAGAGAGCCAGGGAGAGATACAGAGAGAGACAGAGCGAGAGAGAGAGAGAGAGAGAGTGCGGGGGCAGAAGAGGAGGCCACAGAGAGACACTGAAAGCGGGGGCAGAAGAGGAGTATGACGAGCTTCTTCCATGTCACTAAGTACCCCTTTCCTGCAGTCAAACCACTAAATCGCCCTCTAGTGGCCTCATGGGTGGAATGTTATTAATATTTTTCATAATTAATAAACCTTTTATTTATTTTTGCCGAAAATCCGGTGTTTCTACGTCAAACGGTTTTGTTATATTTCAGTCTTCTGTGATGTATTTATAGTGTAATATTGGGATGCGAACCTAAAATTGAATATATTGCAACTCTATGTCTGGCATGGTACAGGTGTCTTCTTTTTTTAAGACCATAACCATGTGTATGAGGTTTATACTTTTGATTCAAAGTAGATTTGTAAGTCGCTCTGGATAAGAGCGTCTGCTAAATGACTTAAATGTAATGTAATGTAGATTTGTTTGACTACCAAGAAACACTCTGTGTCGCCCTGATTTAGCCCACTACAGTAAATTAATAGTGGAGGAGTGTTTCAGTCATAAGGGAACAAGTCACCAACACCCACCTCCTCAAAACGTTTTCTGAATCTTTCACTACCACCTGTTTTCACTACCACCTGTTTCAGCTCTGTTTTAGGTTGTCTGCCACAAACAAACAGTCCAAAACATGAGCTACGATCTAGTAAGGGTCATAGTCACTAGCTAGTAATTTCATTCATCACAGCAATTCTGCTGGACTGGAATTCTATACATAGAACATATCTGCTTATCCATCCAAGACAAACGTATTAGAATGGAGAGATGTCGACGGAACGGTGAAATTGCATTAAAAACTGGCCTGCTGAGAAATGCGACCAGTATGGAATCTGAAGAGGAATTCATTAACATCCTTGCAGTTTGGTCTCCCTTTCAACAAACAACCCACTTCGAAGGCAGATAAGTAAAGTATCTGGGATTAGGTTTGTGATAATTGAATAATCCAATCAATTGCTATGGCACTAAAAAAGCACTAGCTGCAATTATCATGTTCTGCCAGCAAGGATTTAAAGCATGGGGACACAGATAGAGCATTGATTGCTACTCTCTGTTTATTATCTATACATAGTCACTTTACCCCTACCTACATGTACATATGACCTCAATTACCTCAACTAACCTGTACCCCCTGGTACTGGTACCCCCTGTTTATAGCCTTGTTATTGTTATTACATTGTGTTTCTTTTTTTACTCTAGTTTGTTTAGCAAATATTTTCTTAAAACTGCATGGTTGGGTAAGGGCTTGTAAGTAAGCATTTCACTGTAAGGTTGTTGTATTTTATTTATTTGACTTGCTTTTGCTCCTCTTTTCCTCTCCCTTTGCTCACCCCCACCCACACACTCTCTCTCCCTCTTTCTCCCTCTCTTTCTCGTCCTATATCTTTCCTCTTGTAACAGGTTTGTAATCAACAGGGCTTCTACAGTCCACCACCGTCTGTTGTCTCTGTTCAGCTCATGCTCAAACAGCGGGCAGACGAGGCAGATGAAAGGCAGCCATGAGTAAAGAGGATCACTTTGTCCTGCTGCACAGACTCTCCTCTCCTCACAGCATCAGCCATGCATCACATTCACTGTGTCTGCATATCTATGTCTCTTCACAGACTCTCCTCTCCTCACAGCATCAGCCATGCATCACATTCACTGTCTCTTCACAGACTCTCCTCTCCTCACAGCATCAGCCATGCATCACATTCACTGTGTCTGCATATCTATGTCTCTTCACAGACTCTCCTCTCCTCACAGCATCAGCCATGCATCACATTCACTGTCTCTTCACAGACTCTCCTCTCCTCACAGCACCAGCCATGCATCACATTCACTGTCTCTTCACAGACTCTTCTCTCCTCACAGCATCAGCCATGCATCACATTCACTGTCTCTTCACAGACTCTCCTCTCCTCACAGCATCAGCCATGCATCACATTCACTGTCTTCACAGACTCTCCTCTCCTCACAGCACCAGCCATGCATCACATGCACTGTCTTCACAGACTCTCCTCTCCTCACAGCATCAGCCATACATCACATTCACTGTGTCTGCTTATCTCTGTCTCTTCTGTGGCCAGTGGCAGGGATATGCTCAACTATTCTGTTAGCGCCAGTACAACTCTGGCCTCTTGGCTACTCTTTTAAAAGAATGGAACAGCCACAAGTGGATTATAGTGCAGCTGCAAATGGCACAATGACATTTGGTGTTTTCCTTCCTATCCCTGCTCATAACTAAGCATTGAGCTAAGTACGGTAGCGAATTTGGCTGATGCATGTGCTGGGTGGGACACATAACCAATAAGCTGTCAATTGAACATTATACCTAGAGGTCAAAACCTCATGCTGCCCTTACTGTTGAAACAAGGCCGTGGATGCAATAATACTGTATACTGTTGCCCTACACAGAGGAAATATTCATTCTAGTGAGTCATGCAAAATGAATAATAGCTATGAGAGCCATTACGCAATGTGAAAAATAGCAATATGAGCTATAACACCAAAAATGATATAACATCTAATCATCTAATTTGGCCTGTTCTGCGTATTAAGCTAATTGTATTATCTCCTGTCCCTTAGATAAGAGACAACAATGAATGTGTGAAGCGAACGGACACTTTGTGAATCCAGGCCATTATGATGTTTACCGTCAACCACTGTTGATGCAAAAAGCTTTCATGAACCTTTAATGAACTATTATGCGTGTGGATCCTCAGGGATCCAGATACTCATTTGGAAGACTAATGTTTTCACTTCATAAAGTGTCCAGTCATGCACGGTTTGAGAAGGTCTTTAATTTCATTAGGTTTGTCTCGCACCACTGAAATTTACCCCAGTGTTGGACAGCTTACTTTGTATTAATATTTAAAGCTGCCACTTCCTGATACACAAACTGTGTTGATATTTATCAAATGTATGATATAAGTCTTGAATGTATTGTATTGGCCGCTAAAGTGAGTTCTCTGAATGTCTTCTCTGGGTTTAGGCTTTAAGCCTGCCAGTTCCACTGAACCCCTAAGTTAATGAATTGTTGGTGTCTTTGATGTTAACTTTGCAGTTAAGGGGTGTGGGATAGGATGGGGTTAGCATTGATTTTGCTCACTCTATGTACTACAGAGAACCTGCTTAGGAGCATGGATTACTACAACCATAGGGGGTGAGGGGGATTCGTTAAGCATACCCTAGTCATTTATACCTGGAACCATAGAATTACATACAGTAATATAATATGCCATTTAGCCAACGGTTTTATCCAAAACTACTTAGTCATGCACACATACAAATTATGTATGGGTGGTCCCGAGAATCAAACCCACAGCTCTGGCGTTGCAAGCGCCAGGCTCTATCAACTGGGGTACAGAGGAATATATAGAAGATATAGGCCTAGTAAATTAATAGGATCTGTGTGCCTGCAATAACATTAATACATTCCTAAATTAGTCACTATTTGATTAAAAATCTAGCTTTTATAAACTGCTACTGAAGAGACATATGGAATGAAATCAGAAATACCCATGAAGTACTCTTTGATAACAATTCACAATCAAAAGTATCTACCAAATGACTAGAGGAAGCTGTAAGAGCCTCCTATCTTTCATCTTCCCCTCTCTTCCTTCTTTCTCCCCCATATTTTCTCCTATTAGTGGCACATGGCCCGTTGCTACGGGAGCAAATGTTTCTTTGAAACATCACAGTCAGTTCTTCACAGGAGTCTGTAGCTGGGATGAGACACAGGACCCATAGGAGACTTCCTCCACAATCAGTTAAGGGTTTAGACAGAGTTTAACTGTAGCATCAACACCCACACGGAAAGGAAGGAAACTGCTTCTTTCTGAGTGGATTCTCCATCCAAATCACGGCTCATAGTAAAGACCACCGGCTCTCCCGCAGCTCACCTTCGTACTCTTTCCAGTATTAGCATATTCAGGACTTACACTACAGTAAATCTGCATTTTAACGGTAGAAGAGGGATGGGAGCCCTTTAAAATGTGCTGAATGTGTGGGAATGTGGGGCAGAAAGACTGGAGAGACTGAAGCATACCAAAGACTCTGGAAGAGACACAGAGATGTGATATAAAGGAACATGCAAAATAGGAATTGATTATCGTTTAATTGTCTAGAGTTTTAAATGGCAGGGATTTAAATAGGAGTAGTACTGAATGCCAATTTCCAGATAAAATGAAGGAAAAGATAAGCTCAACATGCAGTTGATATCCTTTCTGCCTAGCAATGTATAGCAAACTCTCACTGGGGTATTCTATAAGCCCTATATTGCTATGCTTGATAGTGGAGGTATGAAGCTGGAATTACCATGTGTTCTCATTCTGTTTCAGTCGAGTGGATGATCGTAAGATATATCTACCGGTTCTCATCCTATTCTCTTTTCTACTCTCGTTTAATGACTCCTCGCTGTTCCTGCCCTGTTTCTTTTCTGTGTCAAATGGTTAAAAATAACATTTTCTCTGAAAGTAGATGGACCATGTCTGAGCCCCCAGTCCACTGACGCCAACCTGCCCTTGGATGATCCACAACACACAATCACACTACCTCTTCTGGTACCGTTACAAGTGTTACACATACTGTATATTGTACGCTAATCAAACATAGAAAGTACATACAGGTGTAGGATCTTAATTTGAGCCAGTTTGCTACAGCAGGAAAATAATCCTGCAGCAACAGGAAATGTGAATTATCATGTGGATTATAATTAATGAAATTTTTTTGTAGGGGTTGATACATTTTTCGTTAGGGAAAATCAAGTCTGACATTTGAAGTGGAAATTACAAACTTTAGAAGGCTTTTTAATGCTAGGATACACTACAGGTGCTCAGCAACAAAAGAGTGATCAAATTAAGAACCCACATCTGTACTTAAAGTTGCAGAAACTAAAAGAGGTGATATGAAACAAGAAATATGAACTTTCTCTGCCCTCATGAATACTTTACAGGCAATGATTTTGTAGGAATTCCTTTTCAACTCATAAAACATAACCACAGTTTCCACAGCAAACCCTGGGCATACTAGTGGAGAAGTCTCCATTAAATTAAATATTGAAGACAATCCCTTCGTAACTGGCTCCTGTGCTGTGCTGTATGTGGAAGGTACTGAAGCTGAATGAACACTGAGGGAAACTTCACTGGGTGGCTCTTTATGTGGGCAGTTCATCCACAAAAGGACACTGCTTATGGATTTATTATACAACAATAACAAACGACAGTTTACCAGTGTTGCCAACTTCGTATCAGTTATATGTCTAAATGTAGACAAACACAGTGGAATATTACAATGTTTTATGGTGAGCACTTCCATGGCAACATGTTAAATGTATTCCTGATCGCTATGTACCACTATATCAGGTCTGGCACAGCACCTGCCCTTTCTTTCACACATTCATATGTTGATTGACAGTTGACTGAATGTAATCATTTAAGCCCTTATCTCGTTCTGTGAAACAGTGGTCGAAAGGACAGACAATGTGGTTATTATCTGTGGCCATTCATGTTTGAGCCAAATGCATGAACTAACTGGGTTGTGGGTGGGTGAAATCCTCCAGACTCACTGCTCTTGTCTCATGTAGTTGTCATTCCACCCATCACCTTCTGACTTCAACCTTGCAGCCCATTTCTACTGCACAGTTTGCTCTCCATTCATATCCTGGTCAATGACAGTGGACTTTGCCATCATATTTTGGTTATCTCATTGCTTATTAGACATTGAAATGAGTGGGTAATACATATATACAGTAGACAGGCATATACATGCGGATCTGTTCAGAATCTATTTCAGGGTTGGATAGTTACTCACAGTGGTAAAATATCCCAGTTGTGCTGAAGCAGTAAAATTGTAAAAATGTAAAACTGAAGACAGCCTCAGGAAACATTGATCAAGGCTGATCCATGGCAGAGCCGATGGCTTGTTATTCTACAACTCAGGCTGTTCCTGTGTAATACAGCCAACATAGTGCAAGTTTCACTCTTTAATAGCCAGTCCTGTTTTTCATCTAGCGGCTCTCATGGCGAGAGAGACTGAATGTAACTGTCTCCTCTGAGAGAATGCTTTAGGATTGGTAAAATGTTTTTCTTTCCTCAGTCCCCTGTGAAGGGACGCTGGATCTTTCCTGGTGTCAACACTGTCTTTGAATCAGTTACAGTACACTGCTTCCTTGGAGAGAACGTGTTTTCTTCCTCCCTTCCTGCTAGTATGAAAGGGATTAGATTGGAAATGTGTGTCAATAATGCAATACCTTTCCGTCCATTCTACAGGTAACTGCTAAAAATAAAGGAAACACTTGAGTAAATGAGGGATACAAAGTATATTGAAAGCAGGTGCTTCCACACAGGAAGTTTCAGACACTTGCAGAATCTTTGCCAAGGTGCACTGAAGCTGTTCTGGCTCGTAGTGGCCCAACGGCCTATTGAAATACTTTATGTTGGTGATTCCTTTATTTTGGCAGTTACATGCAGCAGCAGCAGGCTGGAATAGATGGATAGGGGAAACGTCTCGAGTCGCACAAAAGGGAATATAACGTTGTGGATAAAGTTCCCTAATGACACAATTTCATGTGTACAACAGCTATAGACCTGAGTCACTTCACTGAGAGCTTTGCCATTTCTAAAATGACGTATTTGGGTGTTTTTGGAGCCTTTGTTCATGTTTTTACAGGCCCCAAATACTGCACAACGAGGATGAGGAAGTGATTAGCTGTTTGGGATAAGTTTCTCAAAAACAAGTGAAATCACAAAAAAGGTGTCTGGACCCTTCTATAACATGCCACTTACATCAAATATAGAGATTTGGTTGTAAAAAACAAAACTTCTCCTTTAAGTTTGCTATCAATCAAAATCAAGGTGGTAGAGTGAAAATCGAGAACTGTGGCAGATTTCTTAATCAAGAGAACATCTGTCTATCTGTTACTGTCAGTCTGAATGGGGAGAGTGTTTAAGGCAGGCTGGTTTGCAGGGGAAATTGCTCTTGCCTCGATAAAGGATGTGCTGGGAGTGGGGGACTGGCGTGTGTTAGGGAAGGGGGCACTGCGGCTTCTTTCTGTTGGACAGAGTCATTATGAAGATTGGCACTGGGCCTTAAACCAAACTCACACAGAGTGGGCTCCACTTACACCTCTCTCTCTCTCCCTCTCTCCCTCCCTCTTTTTCACTTTCACCTCTCTCTCTCCTTCTCTCGCTCTCTCTCTGTCTCTTTGTCTCTCTCTATTTCTTACACCTCTCTCTCTTTCGCTCTCACTTTCATTCTCACTTTCACCTTTCTCTCTTTCCTACATCTCTTTTTCTCTCTCTTTCTTTACACACTCATTCTCTCTCTCTCTCTCTCTCTCTCTCTCTCTCTCTCTACCCTTTCAATCTTTCTCTCTTACACCTCATTTGTCTCAGAAACTTCCAACCACTCAAGTGAATAAAATATTACTTGCCAAGCTTGTATTCCATGAGACAGCTTTTTCAAATATTTTAATATTTCTCATGTAGCCCCATATGTATCAAATTAAAATGCAGTGTTCATTCTCTTCCCCTAACTTGGCTATATACAAGAGATTTCTCTAGAACATTCTCTTCTTTACAGCACACGCTCATTTAGAGCATGATCAGCATGACGTTTTGGATAACTTGTTAATTTTCACTTCTTAATCATAATGGAAAACAATTTAATATGCTTATCTTTGGTGTGATATCATGCTGGAACATCTCCAGTGACTCAGTGATATCAGAATGATTACGTGACACCACAAAAGGCAGTTTTTTTACAAAGCCTGCAATCATGTCCCCAATCCCCCATATATTTACAGTACCAGTCAACGTTTTGGACACACCTACTCATTCTTAATTTTTACTATTTTCTACATTGTCGAATAATAGTGAAGACATCAAAACTATGAAGTAGCACATATGGAATCACGTAGTAACCAAAAAAGTGTTAAATAAATCAAAATATATGTTAGATTTTAGATTCTTCAAAGTAGCCACCCTTTGCCTTGATGACAGCTTTGCACACTCTTGGCATTCTCTCAACTAGCCTCACCTGGAATGCTTTTCCAACCGTCTTGAAGGAGTTCCCTGCTTTTTCTTCACTCTGCGGTCCAACTTATCCCACACCTATCAGGTATGAAGGTAAGACCCAGATGCAGACCACGTCAAATAAACACTAGTTTAATATTCCAACAGGGGCAGACAGTAGACAGGTCAAGGCAGGCAGAGGTCAGTAAACCAGAGGTGGGGAAACAGTACCGGGCAGCAGGCAGGCTCAGGGTAAGACTAAGGCAGAGGTCGGTAATCCAGAGGGGGGCAAAGGTACAGGTCGGCAGGCAGGCAAAGGGTCAGGGAGAGTGGTCAGGCAGCCGGGCTCGGAGTCACGACAGGCAAGGGTCAAAACCAGGAGAGCGAGACAAAGAGAGACTGGAAGAAGCAGGAGCTGAGACGCAAAACGCTGGTTGACTTAAACAAACAAGACGAACTGGCAACAGACAAACAGAGAACAAAGGTATAAATACACAGGGGATAACGGGGAAGATGGGCAACACCTGGAGGGGGGTGGAGACAATCACAAAGGTGAAACAGATCAGGGAGTGACAACACCTTCTTAATTGGAGGCCAGGTCATCTGATGCAGCACTCCATCACTCTCCTTCTTGGTCAAATAGCCCTTACACAGCTTGAAGGTGTGTTGGGTCATTGTCCTGATGAAAAACAAATGATAGCCCCACTAAGCACAAACCAGACGGGATGGTGTATCGCTGCAGAATGTTGTGGTAGCCATGCTGGTTAAGTGTGCCTTATATTCTAAATAAATCAACGACAGCATCACCAGCAAAGCACTCCCACATCATCACACCTCCTCCTCCATGCTTCACGGTGGGAACCACACATGCGGAGATCATCCGTTCACCTACTCTGCGTCTCACAAACAGACGGTGGTTGGAACCAAAAATCTCAAATTTGGAATCATCAGACCAAAGAACAGATTTCCACCGGTCTAATGTCCATTGCTCGTGTTTTTTAGCCCAAGCAAGTGTCTTCTTATTATTGGTGTCCTTTAGTAGGGGTTTCTTTGCAGCAATTTGACCATGAAGGCCTGATTCACGCAGTCTCCTTTGAACAGTTGATGTTGAGATGTGTCTGTTACTTGAACTCTGTGAAGCATTTATTTGGGGTTGCAATTTCTGAGGCTGGCAACTCTAATGAGCATCCTCTGCAGCAGAGGTAACTCTGGGACTTCCTTTCCTTTGGCGGTCCTCATGAGAGCCAGTTCCATTGTAGCGCTTGATGGTTGTTGCAATTGCACTTGAAGAAACTTTCAAAGTTCTTMAATTTTTTTCTGGATTGACTGTCCTTCATGTCTTAAAATAATGAAGAACTGTTGTTTCGCTTAGCTTTTTTGAGCTGTTCTTGCCATAATATGGACTTCTCTTTTACTAAATAGGGCTATCTTCTGTATTCCACCCATACCTTGTCACAACACAACTGATTGTCTCAAACACATTAAGAAGAAAATAAATTAAACAAATTAACTTTTAACAAGGCACACCTGTTAAATGTTACTACCTCATGAAACTGGTTGAGAGAATGCCAAGAATGTGCAAAGCTGTCATCAAGGCAAAGGGTGGCTACTTTTGAAGAATATCAAATATAAAATATATTTTGATTTGTTTAACACTTTTTTGGTTACTACATGATTCAATATATGTTATTTCATAGTTTTGATGTATTCACAATTATTCTACAATATAGAAAATAGTAAACATAAAGAGAAACCCTTGAATTAATAGGTGTGTCCAAACTTTTGACTGGTACTGTATAAAAAAAAAAAAGAATCCTTCTGTCACGAATCCCGCCGAAGATGGTGCCTCTTCCTGTTCGGGCGGCGCTCGGCGGTCGTCGTCGCCGGCCTACTAGGTGCCACCGATCCCCTTTTCTGTTTCATTTAGTTGTGTCTGATTATTTAAACTGGCTATTTAAACCCAGTAGGCCCGCCGGCTTTTGTGCGCGCTTGTTTTTCTGTTTGTGGTGTTTGATTATTCTTGTGGTTTCTTTTCCTGATCAGTTTCGTCCTGTTTGTTGGACTGGGACTTTACGCGCCCTTGTGTGTGTGGCGTGACCGTCTCTCTGGTTGTGTTGGAATATTAAAGATCCACATCTTTTGAACTACCCTGCTCTCTGCGCCTGACTCCTGCACTCCCTACTTATTGAAGCCGTGACACCTTCTTTATTATTTTCCCCTATCCCTACCATCCCTCCCCTAATTGAAGTAAACTAATGGACAACACTACTTAGACTTCTACTTCCAGCTTATACATCCTATGTGTATATACGCACATTGTATAACATGTCAAATTTCTTATTTACTTGTCTAAGATGTATTAATAATTTAAGAATGACATTCAAAGCAAAACAATGTTTAGATAACTCACATAGTTAAATCTATTCATTAAAAACCATGATTACCACCCTTACAAGGAATATGGCTTCCAGATGAAAACATGGTGAAAATAGTCTTGTGACATTTCCCAAAATATATATACCTCTTAAGACAAAGACAAAATAGACTTTAAATTGGAATCTCTGCTCAAGGCCCATTGCAATTGATTTGTTCTGTGACTCCACACAGGACTTTTTGGTATTCCACACCTTAGATATGTCGAGCTCTTTGAAAAATACAACAAATAAAAAGATATGTTAATTTAATTTAGGTGTAAGGTTTGTTTGATTCATTGGGGGGTAGGGGCTGACACATGTTGGCACATATAGCCAGCCGTACATTACATTTTATTTAATTTCTCTGTGATGTGGCTTCTCTTCTCTCCATCGTGCTGTGTGCTTTGTGCTGCTCAGCAAATCATTTCAAAGGTTCAGCTCCATTGAATACAGAAGCTTCCACATCTTGGTGGCTGCAATAGGGATAGTGTCATACATGATTCATACTGAAATTGTCTCGCTCAGATTTTAGAGCAGCTAGCACTTTACTATGCCTCTGCACGTCCTACTGTCCGCATTGTCGCCGGCCCCACCTTCTCAAGTTTTGACAGGAACTAAAGAAAAGAGAATCTGAACATCTGACTCATCAGTTTAGAAGGGAGCACACAGAAAACACTATGCTATGCCCATCTGTTAGTACTATACTAAATGCATGAGTCGCTGTCTGGTCTGAAAACACTATACTAAATTCAATAATGCTGTCTGGACAGAAAACATAAGGTTGAATACAGAGCTGCTGTTTGATCAGGCGCTCCCAATGTCTGATTAAAGCTCTACAATTTACATTTTAGTAATTTAGCAGACCACTTATCCAAAGCAACTTACAGGAGCAATTAGGGTTAAGTGCCTTGCTCAAGGGCACATCGGATGATTTTTCAACTAGTCTCATCGGGGATTCAAACCAGCAACATTTCGGAAGGCCCTTGTTTCTGTCACTGTCACATCTGCTCCTGCCACACCCTCTAGTGCTCATCCCGTGTCTCCTTGACCTGCCACCACTCCTCCAGTGCTCTCTCCCTCTCTCTCTGTGTGTGTTGGTGATTATGTGGGTGGAGACAGGTGTGCTGGAGTCAGAGAAGATCCCCACCAGCTGCAACCTGTTCCATAATCAAGACCTCTACAAATACTCAGTCCTGCCACTTCCACACTGCCAGATTGTAATCTCTGCCCAGTCAGTCCATGGTTCTAGCCGTTTGTTCCTGTTGTCCCTGGTTCCCCTTGCCTGACCCTGTTTTCCTCTCCACTACAGTTCTGCCTGCTCTGACTCTGGTCCCTGTCTCCAGTCTGACATCTCGTCAGTCCTGCTACTCTTTCCTGGATTCCCCAGACCACCCTACAATGTGTCTACTTTGACTAACCCTTCCTCCTGGAGTGCTCAGCTACTCTGGGTGGAATATGCCCACAACACCCTCACCAATGCCTCGTCAGGTATGTTACCCTTTGAGTGTGCTCTGGGCTTTCAACCCCCCTTGTTCCCTGCCCAAGAGGTTGAGGTAGCGGTGCCCACAGTCCATGACCACATGCGCTGTTGTCATTGCACCTGGAGGAGGGCCCGGGCTGCCCTTCACCGTGCCTCCACCAGAACCCAATCCCAAGCTAACCGTCGCCGTGCCTCAGCTCCAGTCTACACTCCAGGCCAAAGGGTATGGCTTTCGTTGAAGGACTTGCCCTTGAAAGTGGCTTCCAGGAAACTTGCCCCTGATTCATTGGTCCCTTTGAGATTGATCGTGTCATTAACCCCTCTGCTGTGCCCCTGAAACTCCCAGACTCTCTTAAGATCCACCCAGCCTTCCATGTGTCCCTGATTAAACCTGTTTGCTCCAGTCCCCTGTCTCCTCCTGCAGCAGCACCTCCACCCCCTCGGCTCATCGATGACCATCCTGCCTATACCGACCGATGGCTTTTGGATGTGCACCATCCGGGTCGCGGCTGGCAGTACTGGGAGGGATTAGGGCCTGAGGAGCGCTGCTGGGCGCAGCGTTTGTGCTTGTTTTCCCTTGCCTGGCGCTGTTTTCCTCTCAGCTACAGTTCTGCCTGCTCTGACTCTGGTCCCTGTCTCCAGTCCGACATCTCGTCAGTCCTGTTACTCTGTCCTGGATTCCCCACTCTACACTCCCTTGGATTCCCCTCCGGACCTGCTTACCCCATCCCCACACCTCTCGCTCCAGCCTCAGTACCTGGTTTCCAGCAACCGCCCGAGCTTCCCCTGGCCTACACTCAATTATTTTCAATAAATACCTTGGTTACCTCATCCCAGTCTCCTCGTCTGAGTCTGCTCTTGGGATCAGCTGTTCCGCTCCGTGTTTCCTTATCATGCTTTGTTCACAGTGAAGTCATGTAAGAGCCTGATGATCCAAACGCAGGGTCATCACTAGCTTCCATAGCCACAAAGTCATAAACCAAACTCTATGCCTAACCTTAAATTAAGACCAAAAAGCAATTTTGACTTTGTGGCTGTGGAAACCGAACTGCAGCCTGTCAAATGGCTAACTTAACTGAAGAATGGTATCAATTAAAGAACTGAGAAAATAAGTGTAAAGCACATTAAACTAAATTCAGCAAAAAAAGAAACGTCACTCACTGTCAACTGCTTTTATTTTCAGCAAACCTAACGTGCAAATATTTGTATGAACATAACAAGATTCAACAACTGAGACATACACTGAACAAGTTCCTCAGACATGTGACTACCAGAAAATGAATAATATGTCCCGGAACAAAGGGGGGTCAAAATCAAAAGTAACAGTCAGTATCTGGTGTGGCCACCAGCTGCATTAGTACTGTAGTGCATCTCCTCCTCATGGAATGCACCAGATTTGCCAGTTGTTGCTGTGAGATGTTAACCCACTCTTCCACCAAGGCACCTGCAAGTTCCAGGTCATTTCTGGGGGGAATGGCCCTCTCCCTCCGATCCAAAAGGTCCCAGACATGCTCAATGGGATTGAGATCCGGGCTCTTCGCTGGCCATGGCAGAACACTGACATTCCTGTCTTGCAGGAAATCACGCACTGATCGAGCAGTTTAGCTGGTGGCATTGTCATGCTGGAGGGTTATGTCAGGATGAGCCTGCAGGAAGGGTACCACATGAGGGAGGAGGATGTCTTCCCTGTAATGCACAGCTTTGAGATTGCCTGCATTGACAATAAGCTCAGTCCATTGATGCCGTGACACACCGCCCCAGACCATGACGGACCCTCCACCTCCAAATCGATCCCGCTTCAGAATACAGGCCTCGGTGTAACGCTCATTCCTTCGACGATAAACGCGAATCCGACCATCACTCCTGGTGAGACAAAACCGCGACTCGTCAGTGAAGAGCACTTTTTGCCAGCCTTGTCTGGTCCATCGACGGGTTTGTGCCCATAGGCGACATTGTTGCCAGTGATGTCTGGTGAGGACCTGCCTTACAACAGGCCTACAAGCCCTCAGTCCAACCTCTCTCAGCCTTTTGCGGACAGTCTGAGCACTGATGGAGGGATTGTGCATTCCTGGTGTAACTTGGGCAGTTGTTGTTGCCATCCTGTACCTGTCCCGCCGGTGTGATGTTCGGATGTACCAATCCTGTGCAGATGTTGTTACACGTGGTCTGCCATTGCGAGGACGATCAGCTGTCCGTCCTGTCTCCCTGTAGCGGTGTCTCAGAGTACGGACATTGCAATGTATTGCCCTGGCCACATCTGCAGTCCTCATGCCTCCTTGCAGCATGCCTAAGGCACGTTCACGCAGATGTGCAGGGACCCTGGGCATCTTTCTTTTTGTGTTTTTCAGAGTCAGTAAAAGGCCTCTTTAGTTACCTAAGTTTTCATAACTGTGACCTTAATTGCCTACCGTAAGCTGTAAGCTGTTTGTGTCTTAACGACCGTTCCACAAGTGCATGTTCATTAATTGTTTATGGTTCATTGGACAAGCATGGGAAACAGTGTTTAAACCCTTTACAATGAAGATCTGTGAAGTTATTTGGATTTCTATGAATTATCTTTGAAAAACAGGGTCCTGAAAAAGGGAGGTTTAGAAGGCATAATAGACGGAGACAAAAATACACAATATAGTGTGTTAACTCGGGTATTGAGAATTCGTTTTAGGTAACTGCATATTAATTCCACAATAGAGGAACAGGAGTGAAATACATCTGAATTCTGACATTTCTGACAATGCCTCTCTCACCTCTCTTCCCCTTTGATGGATTAATCTAAGGCAACACATGGTTTACCTTGCTACCAGGACAGAATAAATCTACAAGCTAATGAGCCAGCAAAGCCTTGGCTAGTGGAGAATAGATTTTACTAACTTATATAAAACACTAGCCTGATAATGAACAACAAAAAAAGCATGAATAGTTCAATAAGAAAATATGATTCTACAACGCTACCTTTCCAAGTCCGTCCTTCCTGAGATTATGAGTTAAAACTTCTTAAGGCTAGGGGGCGGTATTTTCACGTCCGGATGAAAAGCGTTCCCAAAGTAAACCTCCTGCTACTCAGGCCCAGAAGCTAGGATATGCATAGTATTATTAGATTTGGATAGAAACCACTCTGAATTTTCTAAAACTGTTTGAATGATGTCTGTGAGTATAACAGAACTTATTTGACAGGCGAAACCCAGAGGACATACCATCCAGGATTTTTTTTTTTTTAGGTCACTCTCTTTTCAATGAGATTTCCATGGGGATCTGGATTTCTAAGGTACTTGCTTGCAGTTCCTATCGCTTCCACTGGATGTCAACAGTCTTTAGAAATTGGTTGATGTTTTTCCTTTGTGTAATGAAGAAGTAGGGCAGTTCAGAACGAGGGTCGAGTGAAGTGTACTGTTTGTTAGAGGCGCGTGACCTCAAAGCACGCTCCACTTTGTTTTCGTCCGGTATTGAACGCAGTTTTTCCTGTCTTCAATTTGATCATTAAAAAATACCTAAAGTTGCATTAGGAAAGTTGTTTGAAATGTTTGGACAAAGATTACAGGTAATTTATTAGATATTTTGTAGTCATGTTGCGCAAGTTGGAACCGGTGTTTTTCTGGATCAAACGCGCCAAATAAATGGACATTTTGGATATATAACGACGGAATTAATCGAACAAAAGAACCATTTGTGATGTTTATGGAACATATTGGAGTGCCAACAGCAGAAGCTCGTCAAAGGTAAGGCATGAATTATATCGTTATTTCTGAGTTTCGTGTCGCGCCTGGCGGGTTGAATTATGATTATCTGTGTTTGTTTGATGGGGTGCTGTCCTCAGATAATAGTATGGTTTGCTTTTGCCGTAAAGCCTTTTTGAAATCTGACACGTTGGCTGGATTAACAACAAGTGTAGCTTTAATTTGGTATATTGCATGTGTGATTTCATGAAAGTTTAATATTTATAGTAATTTAATTTGAATTTGGTGCTCTGCCATTTCACTGGATGTTGTCAAATCGATCCCGCTAAAGGGATTTGATCCCTAAGAAGTTTTAAGGGAAGCTTTTTGCTTTGTGCTGTTTTTTTGTTGTTCTTTTGAATCCTTGAGTTCTACGCAGTGGGGCTTTAGAAGTTTGATATCGAGATAATAAAAAAAGCTTCAATACAAACCTGAAGCCCACACACTCAATGCGTTTGATATGACATATTCTTTACAAAATCCCTCCACAGCAGAAACTTACAAACGCTGAAAAAAGAATAACATACATTTCTGTGGAGGAGTCCGGCTTTATTAGGCCAACAGCTATGTAATAAAAGCATCTAATGAAGACAAAAAACACACACATGGTCACTGCACTTCAGCAGCAGCTCCATCGCAAAATAAGAAGCACTGTCATTGGTTGGCCGCCATAACAAGCTCACTGGGGACTATCAGTGTAACCTGTTTCCCCATAAACCGCTGGACAATTAGTGATGCCTTTCCAACTCAATCAAACACATTGCTCCTGGAGGGACCCGGTTTTAGCCGTGTTTAATAAAACCCTGTCACTGAAAGCATGTGTCCCATTGTGCAGCACGGGCACATCTGCTGCAGTGGAATCCGCAGTGCCACACACAACCCGGGCAGGGCAGAAGGCAGGACACACCTTTTCCCCTCAGGGAGAATGCACAAAAGGGGGCACAATGAGTGCCTGGCACAGGGTGGTGTACCCTGCCAGGTCTGGGCGTAATGACTGTGTTAGGCTGGTGTAGTCCTCCTATCAACACAAAAAAATGGCTCCAGGCAGCTGCTGTCATCTCAGCATGCTGTCTGCCTTAATTAAAACGGGATCTATTCAGAGATGCAATAATGTTCACCGTCTCTCACAATGGAGATCATTAGGAGGTGTTTACATCAAACCTCAATTTTTGGGGTACAGCCTCCACTGATGATGCATGGCAGGGAACTTCAGAGAATGGCTTTAATTTTCCTCTTGTTTTTCAGGGATTTTGTCTGTGGCTCTTTTCATCTGCAGCATATGTTCAACCTCGCTTCCCTCTAGTGCTTTAGCGCTGTTGTGATTCAGAAGACAAAGTCAAACAGCACCAGAACAAAACAGTAAAGTAAAAATGAATGCGGTTGGAGACGGAATCTATAGGCTTTAGGCATGTGGCTGAACTTTCAAGGGGAGCAAACATTTGAGAACGTCTTTTGTGATTTTGTAAGAGAGAAAAAGTCTGTGTAGTGTGAGAATGCACAGTGCAACCCCCACAAACACTACAGGAATAGTGCTGATCGTTAGTTTCATTGTTGAGAGAAACTTACATTTATTCAGAGTACATTTGAATAGAAATGAAATATTTAGAAACTCATCAGAACAAGCCTTGAAGTGCTTTTCTATAAGTTATTTGCTAGTTGGGGTGCATCAACTTTCAGACTATTCTGCTATGATGACCTCACACATAATGAATATGCAAATGTAAATGAATATAGTCATTAAATATGAATTTGACTGGGACATTTTTAGAGACAGAGCCACGTGCTATTCATTGGATATGTAGGATCCAGAGAGTAAAATGGATCTGATAAGCAATAATGTTTTTGGACCCTTCCAGATGAATGTCTTTATTGTGCCACCACAGCAGCTCTCAACCCCACCACTGCCCAGTGATGGAGCACATCGGAGGGGGATATTTAGAGAAGGGAGTACGTTGGAGCACTCCCTGTCTGACAGTTCAGTCCATACCTCAGCAACTAAGAGAGAAATGATGGCACGTTGCACTTCACTGTACGTGTGCCATTTTGTCAAAGTGGTTGAAGAAGACACAAGACGGTGAGTTTTCTGCAAACGAAGCACCGGCCTGCCAACCTGCCAGTGATAGAGCTGCACCGCTCACCAAACAGTTAGACGCCACAGCAAACTTTTCCAATTCCCTAATTCAGCTCCTAGTGTCCTTCTCTTTTCTCATATGTTGGCTTCAAATTTTTCAATATTTGCTGACATTTGAACACAATCTTGTTTTGTCCCTTTAAACAGCTCTAACATCTTCAGAGGACAGAGATGATACGGTACACAACAGAAGTCCAAGGATTATTCTCTGCCATTACTATGGAAATGACAGGATTAGGATTCTCCCTCAGCTTTTCTCTGGACTCTAGAGAACCATGTGTGTGTACTTTCGTACTTTCAGGTTAAGGAACAACAGTTGGAAGGCAGAGACGTCTGTTTGTCTCAGAATTTCCCCTTTATTGGTATGACTGAGGCTGTCAGTTTTTTTCTCTCTCTCCTTTGCCTCCCTAAACTTGGCTGGAGATCACTGGCCCCCTCCCCCTTTTATTTACTCAGTGAAGTTTCTCAGCGCTTTACCGTTTACTTTCAAAACTTTACCATTAAGATTTTATCAGAAGTTCGCAAAGATAGTATCCCTGAGTGCAGTCGGGGTGTATTTCCATTTCCAACTAAAAAGCAGGAAAGGTAGAGTAGGCTACCCACAAGGTGAATAACTGCCATCTCTTATTATTAACTCTCCTGCTGCGTTCCGGTCGAATTGGACCAATTTACAAGTTTTCTCTATGAAAAATGAGAGTTCATTTAATCTGATTGTCATAAGGTTTCATGACTTTGTCCACACAGGACATCTGAACACACAAAATACATTTAGATTTTTTCATTTTTCTCACAGCTCTGGTATATAAAGCTTTTTTGAGGCCTTGCTCACAATTCATTATGTGGCCACACAATGACCAAACGATATACTGTATGTGAGGCTCTTGATRATATCTTTGATCATGACACTGGTGAGGAGGAGAGAGTCCTTGTTAAACTTTAACACAAAGTAGTCTGTGATAAATAGCACAATATGTTTCATCTGAGTATTTGATATAGTCAAAATAATCCATACATTAGGCTTTTTTTAACTCAAAATCGAGTTGTATGAGCTCTGGTCAATGAGTCCTACAGACCATAAATAGCAAATAGAAGTTCAAAACTTGCAATGTTCACAAGAACTTAAGTTGATAAAAAGATCTAACACAACATTAGGTGATAATATATGTATTATAATGGATTTATTATCAGCTATAATGGGGTGGTCATTTTGGACCGGGAACACAGAATTAATTAACATGAAACGAACACAACAGGAGGGTTAACTTAACTAACCAGAGAGAGAGAGAGAGAGCAGCAAACTGGGATGAAGAGGCAGGGAGGAACTGGGGGGAGGTAAAGGGATAGGGAGAGAGAGAAATTTTATCCTGAGTGGCCAAAGACCCGACCGCCTTTTCCATCACAATGCACAACAGTAAAATTCCAACCCAAGCACTTTCTGTAAACAAAGGTCATGTTTCACTGCATTTTACAGCATGTGTTCCCCTCTGCAGTTCCTCCATACTGCAGCATTAATCAAGCCTTGTTCTCCCAGCTCCAGCCCAGTGCTCATTGCAAAATTGACTGATTTACTCACTCTACTAACCCACAGAGAGGAAGGGCGGACGCCAACGTGGCTCCGTGTCCATTCGCTGGTTCTGCCCCATGAGAGCTTTTATTATTTCAATTATTTATGAGTGACACATAAATGTATCTCGCGCATTGATGCATCTGCCTTCCATTTGGTATCTATTAAGGTATGGTTGGAAGATTTATGCATCCTCATTGGCTGTTAGATTGGTATGGTTGTGCTCTTCATTGGCTGTTAGATTAGTATGGTTGTGCTGCAAGCTGTTTTATAGATGTCTGCATCATCATTGGCTGTTAGATTGGTATGATGGTGCTACTCATTGACTGTTAGATTGATATGGTGGTGTTGCAAGTTGTTTTATATATTTCTGCATCCTCATTGGTTGTTAGATTGGTATAGTGGTGTTGCAAGCTGTTTTATAGATTTTTGCATCCTCATTGGCTGTTAGATTGGTATGGTGCTGCTCCTCATTGGCTGTTAAATTGGTATGGTGGTGCCTCAAGCTGTTTTATAGATTTTCCGTAAGTCTCTCCAATGGGCATTTCATGATGGGGGATTGCATTGCTGATGTACTGAATGCAAATCAAAGTTGGTTTGACACAGCATTCTGTCTGTAGGCCTCATAAAACAGAATATACTTGCTTCAGCAAAGTATTTCACCATATGCACGTTGGTTTTAAGACCAACTTGACACCTCTAAGTCTCAAGGCTCTGTGAACCTGTCATTACAGCATTTTAATTGGTTCATGTGGCAGAACCACTTTCTATCACGTCACTGTTACTGTACAGTATGCCGACATGTACAATATGTCACAAACAATGTTACTGTAGGTCTAAGAGTTTCAGTAAGAGTTTCACAGTTTTTCTTTGCCTCTGAAAACATCACAACACCAAGCTAGAAATGAATTGGAAAACAAAACAGGGACAATGTCCTTCATTTGGCAAGAAAACAGCAGACAACAAGTGATAGGACTTCAAGCATCCTCCCCTGCTTCTAAAGTCATCTATTGAGACACCCAGCAGAATACCACCTTTCACACAGTTAATAATGGCTATTAAAAACTTGCCTGCAGAGTTTCCTGAGCTCTAGCCAAGGAGCAGAGCTTCATTCTGGGACAACAAGCCTCACTTTTACTTCCTCTTTCAGGGGCTCGTCCTTCCGAGTCGCTGCTTCATTTATATTAGCTGTCTTCCCTCTGGGTACTCAGTCTAATTCAGCAGAATGTTCCACCTGCTAGTCTGTCAAGATTTGACACATTTTATAAACATCCACTAAAAGGTCTGTCACAGCCGTCCGACCAGAACCATTTCAAGCTTTTTCACCTTAAATGGAAAAGGCTTTTATTTCTTTCTGGAGGCTGAGGAGAATCTGTTAGCACCTCCAAGTATCCTGGTTCCAGGGAAACTGTCTGGCCATCTCAACCCTCACCAGGATGTTTTGATTATGTTCTAATGGATTTAGCCTCAGATGGATGATAGTGGTATTTTTGTATTTTATTAGGATCCCCATTAGCTGTTGCGATAGCAGCTCCTACTCTTCCTGGGGTTCACACAAAACATGGAACATGACATAGTACAGAACATTAATAGACAAGAATAGTTCAAGCACGAACTACATACAGTTGAAGTCGGAAGTTTACATACACTGGTAAACAATTGTTTACAGACAACAGATTATTTCACTTGTAATTCACTCCATCACAATTCCAGTGGGTCAGAAGTTTACATACACTAAGTTGACTGTGCCTTTAAACAGCTTGGAAAATTGCAGAAAATTATGTCAAGGCTTTAGAAGCTTCTGATAGGCTAATTGACATAATTTGAGTCAATTGGAGGTGTACTTGTGGATGTTTTTCAAGGCCTACCTTCAAACTCAGTGCCTCTTTTCTTGACATCATGGGAAAATCAAAAGAAATTAGCCAAGACCTCAGAAAAAAAATTGTAGACCTCCACAAGTCTGGTTCATCCTTGAGAGCAATTTCCAAACATCTGAAGGTACCGCGTTCATCTGTACAAACAATAGTACGCAAGTATAAACATCATGGGACCACGCAGCCGTCATACAGCTCAAGAAGGAGACGCAAATCAAGTGCAAATCAATCCCTGAACAACAGCAAAGGACCTTGTGAAGATGCTGGAGGAAACAGGTACAAAAGTATCTTTATCCACAGTAAAACGAGTCCTATATTGAGATAACCTGCAAGGCCGCTCAGCAAGGAAGAAGCCACTGCTCCAAAACCACCATAAAAAAAGCCAATCTACGGTTTGCAACTGCACATGGGGACAAAGATTGTACTTTTTGGAGAAATGTCCTCTGGTCTGATGAAACAAAAATAGAACTGTTTGGCCATAATGACCATCGTTATGTTTGGAGGAAAAAGGGGGAGGCTTGCAAGCTGAAGAACACCATTCCAACCGTGAATCACGGGGATGGCAGCATCATATTGTGGGGGTGCTTTGCTGCAGGAGGACTGGTGCAAATCACAAAATAGATGGCATCATGAGGTAGGACAATTATGTGGATATATTGAAGCAACATCTCAACACATCAGTCAGGAAGTTAAAGCTTGGTTGCAAATGGGTCTTCCAAATGGACAATGACCCCAAGCATTCTTCCAAAGTTGTGGCAAAATGGATTAAGGACAGCAAAGTCAAGGTATTGGAGTGGCCATCACAAAGCTTTGGCCTCAATTCTATAGAAAATTTGTGGGCAGACCTGAAAAAGTGTGTGCGAGCAAGGAGGCCTACAAACCTGACTCAGTTACACCAGCTCTGTCAGGAGGAATGTGTCAAAATTCACCCAAATTATTGTGGGAAGCTTGTGGAAAGCTATCTGAAATGTTTGACCCAAGTTAAACAATTTAAAGGCAATGCTACCAAATACTAATTGAGTGTATGTAAACTTCTGACCCACTGTACATGAAAACATATCACACAAAGCCTACATACATACTTACACACAAAAAAGTGTTATAGTGCTAAAGAATATCTAGTTATAGTGATAAATAATATCTAGTTAGTGTTAAGGAATATCTAGTTACAGTGTTAAAGAATATCTAGTTATAGTGTTAAAGAATATCTAGTTATAATGCCGTATTAAGTTGCATTGCTATATTTGGTCATTTGAGGACAGAAACGAGAGATTAAACGAAAAAATTATGAACCATCATAATGTAGTATTGTTAGATTACTATGTTAGTCACCACAGAGAGAAGCCCCTCAGAACTTATGACTGAAGACATGTTTGAAGCCAGCCGGTGATGTGGTGGATGGCAGGAGAGGGAGATGGAGCCATCATAGACTGACCTGACCAGCAGGAGCGGACTATTGTCTGGAGCCACTGAACCCCTGAGCATTCCCTGGGTTATGTCTCAAATGGCATCCTATTCCCTATTTAGTGCGCTACTTTTGACCATGGTCCAAAGTAACACACTATATAGAGTAAGGAATAGGGTGCCATCTGGGATGCAACACTAGTGCCTGCGCCACTCCACACGGCAGTCAGCTAGCTCTTATTTCTATTATCTCCCTAGCATCACCAGCCACCAGCCAGACATTCAGGTGAGGGACAGCGAGCACTCCTCCAGACCCTCATACAATATTAATCAGCAATTAGAAGTTGAGGCTGACCCCGGGCCAGCCCTCTGTGATGAGAAGCAGTGCTGAAGAGAGCGGCCTCTGTGTGCTAGCCCCGTATCGCGACAGGGACCTTTAAGACCCCCATTTATCACAGAGCACAGGGAGTCAATGTTCGAAGATAAAACAGCGAGCGCCTCACCTCTTGTGCTTCGGCTTTTTTTTCCCTCTTCATCCCCAGCATTTGTCTTCCTCCTCCTTGTTCATACCCCAGTGCAATTATCAGTATTTTCCTGTGATTGGTGGATATCACCTATCGGGGGTTAGCCACTGAACATGGTCATGAACAAGTCCAAAAACAGCTACAATATTGGAGCACATTTGAATTATTTAGCATGGGGAGGAACAGTGAGGGGTGCCATACCTTTAGCATGGGGAGGAACAGTGAGGGGTGCCATACCTTTAGCATGGGGAGGAACAGTAAGGGGTGCCATACCTTTAACATGGGGAGCAACAGTGAGGGGTGCCATACCTTTAAAATGGGGAGGAACAGTAAGGGGTGCCATACCTTACATGGGGAAGCAACAGTGAGGGGTGGCCATACCTTTAGCATGGGGAGGAACAGTGAGGGGTGCCATACCTTAGCATGGGGAGGAACAGTGAGGGGTGCCATACCTTTAACATGGGGAGGATTACAGTGAGGGTGCCATACCTTTAGCATGGGGAGCAACACTGGGGTGCCATCCTTTAGCATGGGGAGGAACAGTAAGGGGTGCCATACCTTTAACAATGGGGAGCAACAGTGAGGGGCCATACCTTTACATGGGGAGGAACAGTGATGGGTGCCATACCTTTATAGCATGGGGAGGGCAACAGTGAGGGGTGCCATACCTTTAGCATGGGGAGCAACAGTGAGGGTTGCCAAACTTTAGTATGGGGAAGGGACAGTGAGGGGTGCCATACCTTTAGCATGGGGAGGGACAGTGAGGGGTGCCATACCTTTAGCATGGGGAGGAACAGTGAGGGGTGCCATACCTTTATCATGGGAAGGGACAGTGAGGGGTGCCATACCTTTAGCATGGGGAGGAACAGTGAGGGGTGCCATAAAGTTGTTTACAGCAACAGCCTATTCAACCAAGACCTTTTTTCATGACAGGGTAATCACATAATGATTTGGGGATACAACAACCTCACAACTTAAGGGGGAAAAAAGCTCATATAAGCAGATTTTTGGGGGTTGAACACACATTTGCTGAACACACATTTGCAGTTGTGGAGGGAATTGCTTCGTTTACGACCGCAAGGCCCTCCAGCGGGTGATGAAGACAGCCCAGTGCATCACTGGGACCGTGCCTCCACTCATCCAGGACATCTACTCGAAACAGTGCCTGAGGAAGGCCTGCAGCATCATCAAGGACCCCACACAGCCCAGCCATGAGCTGTTCACTCTCTTACCGTCAGGCAGATGGTATCGGTGCATGGGGTTTGATACCAACAGGTTCAGAGACAGTTAAAATGTTTGGATTATTATTTTATTTTTCCCACCCTTTTTCTCCCCAATTTCGTTCTTGTCTCATCGCTGCAACTCTCCAATGGGCTCGGGAGAGGCGAAGGTCGGGTCATGTGTCTTCCGAAACATGACCCACCTAACTGCGCTCCTTCACACCCACCAGCTTAACTCGGAAGCCAGCCGCCACAAGGAGTCGCTAAGGTGTGATGAGCCAAGTAAAGCTTGGCTGTAGTGAAACAAGTTGAGAGCTTCAAGTTTCTTGGTGTCCACATCACCAACAAACTATCATGGTCCAAACACACTAAGACAGTCGTGAAGAGGACACGACAAAGTCTATTCCCCCTCAAGAGACTGAAAAGATTTGGCATGGGTTTTCCATTCTCAAAAGGTTCTACAGCTGCACCATCGAGAGCAACCTGACTGGTTGCATCACTGCCTGGTATGGCAACTGCTCTGCCTCTGACCGCAAGGCACTACAGAGGCTAGTGCGTACAGTCATATTGGCAGCATCATATTGTGGGGGTGCTTTGCTGCAGGAGGGACTGGTGCGCCTCACAAAAGAGATGGCATCATGAGGTAGACATCAGTCAGGAAGTTAAAGCTTGGTCGCAAATTGGTCTTCCAAATGGACAATGACCCCAAGCATACTTCTAAAGTTGTGGCAAAATGGCTTAAGGACAACAAAGTCAAGGTATTGGCGTGGCCATCACAAAGCACTGACCTCAATCCCATAGAACATTGGTGGGCAGAACTGAAAAAGTGTGGGCGAGCAAGGAGGCCTACAAACTTGACTCAGTTACACCAGCTCTGTCAGGAGGAATCGGCAAAAATTCACCCAACTTATTGTGGGAAGC
The DNA here is from genome assembly GCF_002910315.2 of Salvelinus sp. IW2-2015. Lineage (NCBI taxonomy): Eukaryota > Metazoa > Chordata > Actinopteri > Salmoniformes > Salmonidae > Salvelinus > Salvelinus sp. IW2-2015. Next base: position 5,903,967 of record NC_036848.1, read on the forward strand.
TTGTGGAAAGCTACCCGAAACGTTTGACCCAAGTTAAACAATTTAAAGGCAATCCTACCAAATACTAATTGAGTGTATGTAAAATTCTGACCCACTGGGAATGTGTTGAAAGAAATAAAATAAATCATTCTCTCTACTATTATTCTGACATTTCACATTCTTAAAATAAAGTGGTGATCCTAACCCACCTAAGACATGGAATTTTTTACTAGTATTAAATGTCAGGAATCGTGAAAAACTGAGTTTAAATGTATTTTGCTAAGGTGTATGTAAACTTCCAATTTCAACTGTATATTAACTTCTTAAAGCATTGTTGGTTAAGGGCTTGTAAGTATGCATGTCACTGTTGTATTCGGCACGTGTGAATTTGATTTGAAAGCTCCCCTGGCCAAACCCTCCTGTAATCCAGACGACGCTGGGCCAATTGTGTGGCATCCTATGGGACTCCCGGCCAAGGCTGGTTGTGGCACAGCCTGGGAATGAACCCGGGTCTGGATTAACACCTCTAGCACTGCGACACAGTACCTTAGACCACTGCGCCTTGGGAGGCCCTCTGAGAGTTTCTATCTACAAGTCATCAGACTGCTGAACACTTGAACTGCTCTGATTCTCCATTCCTTAGCAAACATCACAACTACTGCTACCAGACTCGTATTATACTGCTCAATTTATACACTTACCCCCATCTCCACTTCTCCAAAACAAGTGTAAATATTGGACTATAAATTGTGCCTTCCTGTACTCTACTTATGCTAAAATGTTTATTCTATTCTACTGAGCCATTTACTTAATTTTCATATTCTTATCTTTTATTTTTTCATTTTATTGTTGTTGCATTGTCGAGAAGGAACCTGCAAGGTAGCATTTTGTTGGACGATGATGTATGCCATGCATATCCCATAAATATGACTAATAAAACCTGTACTTGAACAAGGAGGCATCAAGCACAGTAATTTCCCTTTTCTGTTCAGTTTATGTCAAGTCCTAATGCTGAGGTCCGGAATAAGGCATGAGAATATCGACTTCTCATACAACCCGTAACGGCATTATCTGAGTTTGGAGACAAATCTCCACTCTCTCCTTACAAAGTTAAACTGTTTTCCCCCATTATTGTATCATTGGGTTCTAATGAATGACTGGCCAAAAATGTTTCTTTGAAAGTTGTTCAAGGGAAGCATGGCTATAAAGTAGTCCAAGGGAAGCATGGCTATATCCATGAAAAGTCTATGGAATTACACGGAATATATCCATCGTGGACCGTATTGGCGTAAGGGATTTGTATAGTGAGTCTGTTCAGCAGCCATTGTTGTCCTGTCACTTCTCTTAAATATCAGACTGTTTGGTGATGGGGGGTGTGACTTCAAGCAGTTCTGGAAACTAAATCTGAAATAGGCTTCTGTCATGTTCCTTTACATAATGCCTTCTTCTCAGTGTGCCAGACGTCTAAGTCACTTCTTATTTTCCACTGTGAAAAATGTAACATAATTGTGTCTATCTAGTTTAGGGACAGCATGCTCTTTGTTGACTGGGACACGGAGTGGCGGGCCGGGGTGGTGTAGCGGGCTGGGGTAGCGGGCCAGGGTGGGGTAGCGGGCCGGGTGCGGTGGTGTGGCGAAAGAGGGCTTTCTGGGTGCCGACAAACATGCAATTTCAAATATGTCATCATAGCCTTATAGCTTGGGAGTGACTCTTGGATTATTCATAAAAAGCCTTCTGCTGCCAGAAAGAATACTGCCTCACAGATTACTGCCACAGCCCCAGTGGACCCATCCAAGTGACTTATTCCACTGCACATTTCTAACGTGAACACTCCAATAACACAGCTAAAGTTCCCCTTATTGGAAATGATATTGGTTTACTCTCCCCCTACCTACCACCTCTCGTACTGTAGGTGGCTACACAACAGTGGATCAGAATTCTCTGGTAGATGACCCTACTCTCAGCCCCCACCTAACACTCACCACATGGCCCTTTACAGAGTCAATAAGGAATCAGTTATTGCACAAGGAGGTTTTAACACAGGAAACAGCCCAGGGTCTGCTCTTACAGCCCTCATTATTTAACACACACACACAATATTGCCATGGCAACAATACATACTAAACATATATATATTTTTTGTGACAAAAGCCTCAAATGCAATTATCTTTCCAAAATGAATTAACATTTTTAGGGATTAAATATAGAATGTTGAATGTTATCTGCTTATGTTCACTATAAATAAAATCACTTTTCTTTGTGTGTGCTGCTAATTCCACTCATGATAATAACATTGTTGTGATGGTGATGTATCGCCTGTCTGTCTGTCTGCCTGTCTGCCTGTCTGTTTCAGATGTGTACTGGAAATTTCACTATGGGTGTGAAAGGAATCAATATCCTTTTCCTGATTGCTGGGTTGGTAAGAGTTACAGGCCTTGGTAGAGTATGGTATTTATACAATGAACGATACAAGCAAAACGAGACTTCGAGTCATTACAGAGCTCTTACATTGACATTCCCCAACACATATGGAGATGAAACATCTATGCTTGCCTCTAAATACGGAAAAAGACATTACAGAGAACATCTTTTTCTCTTTCCTTGTGAATATAACGGAGTGGACATTCCCCACAGTGTCTTCAACTGATTCGTCTTCAATAATACCCTCTTCCACCAACATACTGGATTAAGCCATTAATCAATATTTAACACACACACAATATTGCCATGGCAACAATACATACTATATTTTTTTGTAACAAAAGCCTCAAATGCAATTATCTTTCCAAAATGAATTAACATTTTTAGGGATTAAATACAGAATGTTGAATGTTATCTGCTTATGTTCACTATAAATAAAATCACTTTTCTTTGTGTGTGCTGCTAATTCCACTCATGATAATAACATTGTTGTTATGGTGATAATAAATACTGTGAAACTTCAATTAAACTCAGAGTCTCAAAGAGCCACCTGTTCCTTTTAATAGCCGGGCATCGGCACACATTTCAGCAAATAAATGCCTATTTCAAATAAATGCCGGTTCTAAATTAATTGGTTACGAGTGAACTTCAGTGAGTACCGTAAAGATTGCGCAAAAGAAGATAAAGAAGAGCAACATCATTACCATGGACGAGACAGCAGTGGGGTTTGACATGGTTGGCTCAACTATGGGGATACAAGACACAACGAGGCGCAACGAGTTAGAGAATGGTGCTGAAGCGCAACATCTGGGGTGTATGATAGGCAGCCTAGTCTTTGCAAGTCTGATCTGCAATGGATTTGTTACTGGTCATACAGTCACAGTCAGTGTGGTAGTCTTTTCAACATTCTATTGAGCAAAAGCTGTGTACGTTAAGGAAAGGAAAATGGAGGCCTCGTCAAATAGAAGCCCGTCTCTAATAATCACTAGTTGTGTTCAGTGATGGAAGCAAAGAAATGCCTGAGCTATTCATTTAAGTTTTTACGTGTAAGGACATTTTACAGAAGCCAGTCGCTCAAAATTAAGTGAAGTATGTCTCCCACCACAGATGAAATGGGAATTCATGACTTCTTTACCAAATTAACTGAATGCTGGAGGGAAACCATCTTGTTGCTGTCTTTCATTTCGTTGATTGAGCACCTGAAACAAAAGATGATTTATCAACTGGATATTACGTTCCATAATACGATGATAATCTTTCCCTCACTGACAAATATAGAACATGTGGTTGTCTTGATTAGGAAGTGATAGGAACTGGTTTTGGACCCTGTGTGTTTTGTGACGGTAGGCCTCGTATCATCGGTAGACCTCATGTCATTATTTAACCCATACAGTACAACAGCAGTACCTATAAAGATGGAGGGGACCTCACTTAGATGACTCCCAAGCTTAGATCCACACTACATTAATTCTAAGACACCAAGAGACAAATATCTCTTCAGCAAATGGCACAATAACTTCTACGCTAATTAGTGAGTGTACCTTAAAGAATGTTTGGCTTCACAATTATTCCAAGATATCCAATTAAAAAGGGAAAAAGCCCCTTTTATTAATTAGACTGATGTAATGCGTCACTGCCCTAACTAACACGGGCTTTACACACAGCCTTGGACGACAAGGACCTTTTTAAGTTCTGGGTAATATGATAACTCATTAAAATCCCCCTAGTGCATCATAGCCCCTGCCCTCCTCTGCTCACCACCCCACCCCACCTCCCTCCATCATCATGAGCCTTGAGGGTCCCTCATCGTGGGCCTTGGCACTAAGCAGACGTCCATAGAGGTATGGAGCAGCCTAGGAGCTGTCTCTTATACACATCTAGATGTGTATAAGAGACAGGCCTTGGACGACAAGGACCTTTTTAAGTTCTGGGTAATATGATAACTCATTAAAATCCCCCTAGTGCATCATAGCCCCTGCCCTCCTCTGCTCACCACCCCACCCCACCTCCCTCCATCATCATGAGCCTTGAGGGTCCCTCATCGTGGGCCTTGGCACTAAGCAGACGTCCATAGAGGTATGGAGCAGCCTAGGAGCCTGCCACTGGTACCAGCTTGTCATTAGCTGCCAATAAGCCCTTAGCTGAAGGCCATGGTCAACCTTTAGCCTCCGGATGACGTCCCTATGGCAATTAAGGAAAATTATGAGGATATTTAAGTATGTAGGATATACATAATTGTCTCTTCCTTAAGCTTAAGAATGGATTTAACTTTCAGCTGCCATAACTTTTTGGCCTGCATTGGCATGATGTTATCATGGCAAGGCTCTTTGAGTTGTAGTAATAGTACCATACATTGATTATTGAGGGTGCAGTTGCATCTGACAATGCTGAGTGTTGAATTTAACCCCCTAGAGTCGATTGATGCACCGGTGCGTCAATCTTATTAGCATAATCCTAAAATCCCCATCCAAATCTGTCAGTTTAAGCTAGAGACACTGTATCTGTCTCAATCCACCGCATCCGCCTATGTAACACTTCTGCATCTGCGGTGAAAGGTGACAGAGCTAGAGCGGTGTTTGTCAGACCATGAGACTTCCTGAAAATTGGTCTTCTCACAAAGACGTCTGTAGTCTCCAAACAGTTTCACTTACAAACTCTCTATGGAAAGGGGAGACTCTCACAAACACGATGGTGCTCTCCGTTTTGCTCTACGATCCCCACAAATATCAGGGGACTCTTCTGAAGTCGGTACCGTCGATGTGCCAACTTCTGTTTCTATTGTCTGAACCGTTGGGGCTACAAACTAATGTGACCCCACTGTGGAAAGGGACGATTCTCACGAACATGATGGTGTTCTTTGTTCAAAATTCATGGAAGGATCAAGGTAGTTTTGTGCCTACCCAAAAAGGGGTTAAATATGATTTATTGTTTTTTGTCATTTATGAATGTGTTATTCAATGCATTTCTCTGGGCTATAGTACTAAAGGCCAAATTCAATATTTTAGCAAAAAAATATTAATACCTAAAGGGGACTGAAAATTCTAAATCAAATAGCTAAATTATCCATAGTATGACAATCTTAAATCCATCTTAAATCCATCCATGGCTTACACTTTTAAGAATTAAATTATTGGATTTACATTTACATTTCTCCGATTAAATTAAGAATAAGGAAACCATTTTCTGTCATATCAAGATTATGATATTAATATTCCATATCATGATACCCCACAATAACCTGAAAGTACCCTACATTTTCTGTACATTTTTGCTGCTGTCATTTATTAACATAAATATGAGATGTAAGATTAATACAATCTCCATTGAAATAAACATAAAATGCCTTCCATCTTGGATGTGCTGTCGATGCAATACTGCAGAACTAGTATGTTCTGCCAAAGCAGACGTGTTCTAGTCTCTCCCCATTCACAGTGCAGGCCAGTTAGTCGGTCTCTCTAAGCTGATTGAGAGGCAGCCTCTAATTTCCTGAGCACCCAGCTGATTTCTCTGTTTTCTGTAATTGACTTCATCTCAATAGTCAGAGAACAATACTGTGGGCTAAAGCTGTTTCTCTCTCTGTCTCTCTCTCTGTCTCTTTCCAAATCCACTACAGCCACCTGTCTGTCTGTCTGACTATCTGCCTGTCTGTCTGCCTGTCTGCCTGTCTGTTTCAGATGTGTACTGGAAATTTCACTATGGGTGTGAAAGGAATCAATATCCTTTTCCTGATTGCTGGGTTGGTAAGAGTTACAGGCCTTGGTAGAGTATGGTATGTATACAATGAACGATCACAAGCAAAACGAGACTCCGAGTCATTACAGAGCTCTTACATTGACATTCCCCCWACACATATGGAGATGAAACATCTATGCTTGCCTCTAAATACGGAAAAAGACATTACAGAGAACATCTTTTTTCTTTCCTTGTGAATATAACGGAGTGGACATTCCCCACAGTGTCTTCAACTTGATTCGTCTTCAATAATACCCTCTGCCACCAACATACTGGATTAAGCCATTAATCAAAGTCATACTCAGACCACCTGATGTCTAAACATGATTCAACGAGAATCAGACTTAACGTTTGATGGAATATTTCACTGTCACACAGGCCAGCTTTTCAAAAGTAAAGAAACCATAAACAGATTTTTGTAAGCATTTACACTTGACATTACAACGTCTATTTGAAAATAAATCTAAATCTAAAATTAGTGACTAACCCTTCAGCAGTAGCCCTTTACGACAGTAAAATCCTCCATCCAGTTAAGGTAGGAAAATTATAGTGTGTATAGCAGTGCACTGATTGATCAGTTGTTCTTGTATTGATTTGTTGTCCTGACTAAATCTAAAGTACTTGGTCGAGCACATGTAGCCTTAATCAAGTAATTAAACATATTGGTTTCTTCTGAGAGAAATTATCTTTCATTCAGCGTGTAACTCCCTCAATTTAGGCTATATGAGAGTTAGTCTGGAAAACCTGACACTAGGCAACACAGTGATCAGGGTTTGGTTTCATTGATGGACTCTTTTGGAATAGAGGACCTACGTCACTGCCTACGTTGATAATGGGAAAAGAAATCAGGGGACTCCCAACAAATCACGAGGCAAACAAGCCGGAACGTCACCATTCAAAACCAAAGTTTGCAGGCTAAACCTTTGCGGTGGTTTTAGTGAAGGTAGTTGATGCAAACTAGCCACCTGTGAAATGCACTCATAAAAAATAACTTTTGTGATTTCCATCTTGCTAGATACTACTTAGTATTTTATTCAAAACGGTTAGTGCCTAATCACTGTGTTGCCTAGGGTCGGGTTTTCGAGACTATATGTTAGTCCTAGATAGATCAGTAGCTTGCATGGCATTTCCAATTTCACCCTTGAGACAAAACCGACTGGCATTTCTGGGCTGTATTAAACCCCGAGCTCAGGGCATTTATGTGGCTCTCTGTATGCCTGGCTCCCTATTCTATCATGGTAAGTAAATTAACATAAAGTAGTCCGGTTTCATATGATTTTTTTCAACATTAAATTAAGACCTTAAAATGATTTTTGAGCTTTTAAATTTAAATTCCAAAGTCAAATAGTGAGAACATTCAATTGCCAAAATATAATTGTCTTATTACTTGTTTTTTTTATGAGTTTCTATTATTTCATTGTTTAGTCATCATCTCATCTCTGCTCAGGAAGTAGCACCCTAGCAGCCAGCCAAACAACCATCTAACTTTATCTCTGTGTTCACCAATGAGTCATCCTACTTAGCTAGGCTAGAAGCTAGCAAGCTGGCTAGCTAGTAGCTGCCTATGTTGCAGATCTATCTGATTAAATCACTATTTTATTAGTTTTGAGTAGATAGGGAATACTTTCAAGACTGCTAGATCATTCCACAAAATAAGTGCCTTTTGAGTCCCTTTGATAATTTTGAGTAGATATTGTGCACTAATATTGCATTTTTAAAAGCCTATTATGTTAAATGAGTGCACTTTAATATAGACCACGTGGAGAATTCAATACATAAGATTTTTTATATGAAAAAAGGCTTGCTAAATTGCAAAAATTCAGCATTTTGTCATGTCCCTCCTTCAACCCTGTGTCACTTCTAGGAAGATTTTAACCCACTTGATCCCAACATTTCTTCAAATTTCCCCATCATTGTAAAGTCCTAGTGTTTTTATTGCTTTGACAGTCATTTCTGAAGATTTGTATTTATTTAATGTGATTACTGATTAATGTATGTCTGTCCCTTCCACTCCCCTTCCATTCTACCTGTCACAAGGGGATTTATGGCTGATTTAAGCAAGAAATTGTCAACCCTGTTACGGTCAACACTGTTACTTTATTTTCCCACTTAATAGGCACTTATTTTCATTTAATCTTGAGATGGGAAAACATGTTTTTATGAAGCTGAACATGTGCTCTTGATGACAGAATGAAAAATTTGGTGAAATCATTTTTATAATTTTTATTTATTTATACTTCTCAAAAGGCACGGAATTGGTGGAACGATCCAATTACCAACCATATACATATTGCTTTTATTAAGAATGACGCCAACAAAAACAAACAATACAAAAACGACCGTGAAGCTTAAGGGCTATAGTGCCACAAACAAAGACAACTTCCCACAAAGAAAGGAGGGAAAATGGGCTACCTAAGTATGGTTCCCAATCAGAGACAACGATAGACAGCTGTCCCTGATTGAGAAAATAGAACATAGAATGCCCACCCAAATCACACCCTGATCTAAGGTCAGGGCGTGACACCACTACAACTATCATTTGGGTAGAGCCACCTCACAAACTGTCTCTGTCCCTATTGTCAGTGTTGTTTACATTCTTCTCTCAATAAAAATTAAAGAAGTGGGTACAATATTTCCGCATTGAAAGCAGTTCAGCCAAGCCTGAGTTGAAGCAATAACGATAATAATATATATTTTTGAATAATAAGTTGATTATAACTCCCATCCCAATGGCCTGAGTGATATATACTCATGTCATAGTCATCAGTCAACTCCATTACTGTCACGTTCCTGACCTGTTTTCCTTTGTTTTGTATTCATTTTAGTTGGTCAGGGCGTGAGTTGGGTGGGTTTGTCTATGTTTGTATTTCTATGTTGGGAGTTTGTGTTCGGCCTGGTATGATTCTCAATCAGAGACAGCTGTCAATCGTTGTCCCTGATTGAGAGTCATACTTAGGCAGCCTGGGTTTCACCTGTGTTTTGTGGGTGTTTGTTTCCTGTGTCAGTGTTTGGACCACACAGGACTGTTTAAGGTTAGTCACGTTTGTTATTTTGTAGGTTTAAGTGTTTTCTTGTTGTTTCATTAAATCATGAACACTTACCTCTCCGCATCTTGGTCTGATCCATGCTCCTCCTCGTCTGAGGAGGAGAACGACATTGACAGCCTTAACAGAAACACCCACCACAACAGGACCAAGCGGATTGAGGAAGGAAGGCAAGAACAACAGCAATGGGGAAAAGAGGAATGGACTTGGGAGGAGATCCTGGACGGCAAAGAACCCTGGACTCAGCCAGGGGAATATCGCCGTCCCAAAGCGGAGCTGGAGGCAGCGAAAGCGGAGAGGAGGTTCTATGAGGCAAAAGCACGTAAGAGCGGCTGGAAGCCCGAGAGGCTCACCCAAAAATTTATTGGGGGGGGCTAAAGGGGAGTGTGGCGAAGCCGGGTTGGATACCTGAGCCAACTCCCCGGGCTTGCCGTGGAGTGAGAGGGCGTCGTACTGGTCAGACACCGTGTTATGCGGTAAAGCGCACGGTGTCCCCAGTACGCGTGCTTAGCCCAGTGCGGGCTATTCCACCTTGCCGCACTGGGAGGGCTAGGTTGGGCATCGAGCCGGATGCCATGAAGCCGGCCCAACGTATCTGGCCTCCAGTACGTCCCTCGGGCCGGCGTACATGGCACCAGCCTTACAGGTGGTGTCCCCGGTTCGCCTGCATAGCCCAGTGCGGGCTATTCACCTCCGCCGCACTGGCAGGGCTACGGGGACCATTCAACCTGGTAAGGTTGGAGAGGCTCGGTGCTCAAGAGCGCGTGTCCTCCTTCACGGTCGGTATATCCGGCGCCACCTTCCCACCCAGCCCAGTACAATCAGTGCGACACCACGCACCAGGCTTCCAGTGCATCTCCAGAGCCCTGTTCCTCCTCCACGCACTCTCCCTATGGTGCGTGTCTCCAGCCCAGTGCCTCCAGTTCGGTACCCACGCACCAGGCCTATAGTGCGTCTCAGCCGGCCAGAGTCTGCCGTCTGCCCAGCGGTGCCTGAACGGCCCGTCTGCCCAGCGGGGCCTGAACTGCCCGTCTGCCCAGCGGCGCCTGAACTGCCCGTCTGCCCAGCGGCGCCTGAACTGCCCGTCTCCCAGCGCCATCTGAGCCGTCCGTTCTCCCCAGCGCCATCTGAGCCATCCGTCTCCCCAGTGCCATCTGAGCCATCCGTCTCCCCAGCGCCGTCTGAGCCATCCGTCTGTCCCGAGCCGTTAGAGCCAGTCGTCAGTCAGGATCTGCCAGGGCCGCCAACCAGACAGGATCTGCCAGAGACGCCAACCAGACAGGATCTGCCAGAGACGCCAACCAGAAGGATCTGCCAGAGACGCCAACCAGACAGGATCTGCCAGAGACGCCAACCAGACAGAACTGCCAGAGCTGCCAACCAGACAGGATCTGCGGGAGCCGGCAGCCAGTCATGAGCGTCCAAGCCGTCACAGACCAGCCAGAGCCGTCCAGCCAGGACCAGCAGAGCCGTCCAGCCAGGATCCTCCAGAGCCTTCCGCCAGCCAGGATCCTCCAGAGCCTTCCGCCAGCCAGGATCTCCAGAGCCTCCGCCAGCCAGGATCCCTCCAGAGCCTTCCGCCAGCCAGGATCCTCCAGAGCCTTCCGCCAGCCAGGATCCGCCAGAGCCTTCCGCCAGCCAGGATCGCAGAGCCTTCGCCAGTCCAGGATCCGCCAGAGCTTCCGCCAGCCAGGATCCGCCAGAGCCTTCCGCCAGCCAGGATCCGCCAGAGCCAGCCAGCCAGGATCGCCCCTCAGTCCGGTGCTGCCCTCAGTCAGGTGCTCCCTCAGTCTGCTACTGCTCTTTAGTATAGGGGATTGACATGGAGGGTGGACATTTTGAGGAGGCCACGGAAGCGGGGGTTGACTATGGTGGGGTGGGGACCACGACCAGCGCCAGAGCCGCCACCGTGGACAGACGCCCACCAGACCCTCCCCTAGACTTTGTGCTGGTGCGCCCGGAGTTCGCACCTTAAGGGGGGGGTTCTGTCACGTTCCTGACCTGTTTTCCTTTGTTTTGTATTCATTTTAGTTGGTCAGGGCGTGAGTTGGGTGGGTTTGTCTATGTTTGTATTTCTATGTTGGGAGTTTGTGTTCGGCCTGGTATGATTCTCAATCAGAGACAGCTGTCAATCGTTGTCCTCTGATTGAGAGTCATACTTAGGCAGCCTGGGTTTCACCTGTGTTTTGTGGGTGTTTGTTTCCTGTGTCAGTGTTTGGACCACACAGGACTGTTTAAGGTTAGTCACGTTTGTTATTTTGTAGGTTTAAGTGTTTTTCTTGTTGTTTTTCATTAAATCATGAACACTTACCTCTCCGCATCTTGGTCTGATCCATGCTCCTCCTCGTCTGAGGAGGAGAACGACATTGACAGCCTTAACAATTACACTCAAAAGTTACTGCAACCAGTGTGTGCTAGTGATGGCTTGCTAAGCTAGCTATTCTACCAGTCTGTCTGTGTTAGCATGCTAATAGCACACACAGTACACAACATTTAGATTTTTTAACGGGGTATGCAGTAGGTTGATAACGATAACACCAAAACTTGATGAATCGGACATTTCAAACAACATTCCCAGCAAATGAGAAAACAGTCATGGTATTTCATTTAAGATATATATTTTTTTTAACAAGGCAACCTTGGGACTAATTTGAATGGCAGATTTTACATCTGTGCCTCAGTACGACCCGCATGACCTCAGTAAAATGTCACTCCATGTCTGTCCGTCCGTCCAGGGAAGAATAGGACAGGCAGAACCGGCGCAATGGATTATGGGCATTGTAGTTAATTACCTTTTTTTGGGGTGCTGATCTAGGTTGAATATTTTTCTGTAGAAAACTACAATTTCCTGTAGCATCTCACAGTTCGTTCTTGATCTGATTTCTCTAGTGCTTGTTTTGATTTCTCTTCAGGAAAAAAACGAACTAAATGGATTTCAAGTAATTTAACCGATATCGGTCAATTTACTAACTGAAATTCCACCTGAAATTTCGGTTAATCGCTCAGCACTAACATAAAGTCAGTGTAGGCCGTCTGCGAAGGGGAAAGTATGGCTGGGTGGTGTCTATTAAACTGAAATCCTCCCTAAACCTGAGGCATTTTGAAAATGGGCAGAGGCAATATGAATACCTGTTGTGTCACACAGAGAGAGGCCAGCTAGGATACCAGCCACTCACACTTCATTATCCCACTGTACCACTGTATCCGGATAGCTGGGGTGAGGTGGTTTCACCATCTCTTAGCAATAAGGCAAGAGGGTAAATGACTGCAATTACAAAAGGTTATATTTCTTTGTCGCTCTAGAGAGCAGGATTGATCTGAGCTGGCCCAATGTCAGGTGCTGTCAGTAGGGGCTGAGTTTTCACCGACAGCCTGACAATGAGAGTTGACCCTGACTCTAATATTTAAACAAACAGTGTTTTTCCCCTTTCTCTTTCTCTCTCCCTGGTTGTTTGCAGAATGACAGTCTATAGTAATGATGTTGTGTAAGGACTGGGACCTGAGGGTCACCTTGGTGGCATGTTGTTATTGAGTGGCTGATAGGATAGAAAGGATTTCTACCATTTTTTGTCTCTCGTGAAAATCTCAAAGAGTGCCTTGAGCACAGAAAAGGATACACTTGCACACACATTTCTTTTAGGCTTCACGACAAACAATCATATATACAGTGCATTCGGAAAGTATTCAGACCCCTTGACTTTTTCCACATTTTGTTACGTTTCAGCCTTATTCTAAAATGTATTAAATTGTTTAATTCCCCTCATCAATCTACACACAATACCCCATAATGACAAAGTGAAAAGAGGCTTTTAGACATATTTATTACAAATAAGAAACAAAAATACCTTATTTACATACGTATTCAGACCCTTTGCTATGAGACTCCAAATTGAGCTCAGGTGCATCCTGTTTGCATTGATCATCCTTGAGATGTTTCTACAACTTGAGTGGAGTCTACCTGTGGTAAACTCTATTGATTGAACATGATTTGGAAAGGCKCACACCTGTCTATATAAGGTCCCACAGTTGACAGTGCATGTCAGAGCAAAAACCAAGCCATGACGTGGAAGGGATTGTCCATAGAGATCTGAGACAGGATTGTGTTGAGGCACAGATCTGGGGAAGGGTACCCAAAAAATTCTGCAGCATTGAAGGTGCCAATGAACACAGTGGCCTTCATCATTCTTAAATGTAAGAAGTTTGAAACCACCAAGACTCTTCCTAGAGCTGGCCACCCGGCCACACTGAGCAATCGGGGGAGAAGGGCCTTGGTCAGGGAGGTGACAAAGAACCTGATGGTCACTCTGACAGAGCTCCAGAATTCCTATGTGGAGATGGGAGAACCTTCCCGAAGGGCACATGACAGCCCACTTGGAGTTTGCCAAAAGGCACCGAAAGACTCTCAGACGATGAGAAACAAGATTCTCTGGTCTGATGAAGCAAAGGTTGAACTCTTTGGCCTGAATGCCAAGCGTCATCTCGGGAAGAATGCTGGCACCATCCCTACGGTGAAGCATGGTAGTGGCAGCATCATGCTGCGGGGACGTTTTTCAGGGGCAGGGACTGGGAGACGAGTCAGGATCGAGGAAAAGATGAATGGAGAAAAGTATAGAGAGATCCTTGATGAAAACCTGCTCCGGAGCGCTCAGGACCTCACACTGGTTCACCTTCCAACAGGACAACAACCCTAAGCACACAGCCAAGACAATGCAGGAGTCGCTTCGGGACACATCTCTGAATGTCCTTGTGGCCCATCCAGAGCCCGGACTTCAACCCGATCGAACATCTCTGGAGAGACCTGAAAATAGCTGTGCAGAGAAGCTCCCCATCCAACCTGACAGAGGTTGAGAGGATCTGCAGAGAACAATGGGAGAAACTTCCCAAATACAGGTGTGCCAAGCTTATAGCGTCATACCCAAGAAGACTCAAGGCTTTAATCGCTGCCAAAGGTGCTTTAACAAACTACTGATTAAAGGGTCTGAATACTTATGTAAATGTGATATTTCAGTTTTTTTTTATACAGATGCAAAAAGTTCTAAAAAATTGTTTTTACTTTGTCATTATGGTGTCTTGTGTGTAGATTGATTAGGAAAACAAACTATTTAATCAATTTTAGAATAAGGCTGTAATGTAACAAAATGTGAAAATAGTCAATGGGTCTGAATACTTTCCAAATGCACCGTAGCATACTTGAAATATGTTTAGTCTTTGATAAAAAAAAGATATGTAGGTATGATAAGATCAGACCATTTTGACTGTCAAAAACTGTAGATCATTGCAGAAACATGTAACCTCTAGATCAATGTGATGTTTTAAATGGTTGGGATTGGGATTAGACTTGGATTATGTTGTATTAAAATCCAGACGGGAACACCAGCAGTTCTCTTTTACAGGCAGTAGCTATGCTAAACCCTCCAGTGAGTCACCTTGCCCTGTGGATAGAGGTGGACTATACTAGCAAATCAGTGTAGGCCATATCCTAACCAGAAATGGGAAAGTACAATTTTAATGCAAGTCTCTCAATGAAATCTGCAAGAGATCAAGTTCTGCATTTGAATATCATTTTAAGATTTTGTCATATTTGGTCCTAAGTGCCCATAAAGTTAAAGGTCCCCTAAAGAGCTCTTGCTATGTGTAAAAAGGCAGAGTTTTTGTAAAAAATACAGGTAACATTTTAAGCAGGCAAGACCAAAGTTTGGAATACTGTGGCTCAGTGTTGAACATGCATTGTATACTGTATATTAACTGTTTGCTTGATTATATGATTATATGCTTCTTTGACAAGTCCACACCCAATGACAGTGTGTAAACCTAAATTATAAAATGGCTAAGGTCCCCATGTTCCCTTACTGCGTCATCTGTATTCAGTGCACCTTTCTGCGCTCAGGATATTGCATAGCTACAGGTAACTTCCAAAATAAAGGAAACGCTTGAGTAACTGAGGGATACAAAGTATATTGAAAGCAGGTGCTTCCACACAGGTGTGGTTCCTGAGTTAATTAAGCAATTAACATCCCATCATGCTTAGGGTCATGTATAAAAATGCTGGGCAGGCCATTATTTTGGCTACCTTGTGCCCCCATAGGATGACAATGCCCCCATTCACAGGCCACAAGGGGTCACATAATGGTTTGATGAGCATGAAAACAATGTAAACCATATGCCATGGCCGTCTCCGTCACCAGATCTCAACCCAATTGAACACTTATGATGGAATTTCTCGTGGAAGAATGGTGTCGCGTCCCTCCAATAGAGTTCGAGACACTTGTAGAACCTTTGCCAAGGTGCATTGAAGCTGTTCTGGCTCGTAGTGGCCCAACGGCCTATTAAGGCACTTTATGTGGGTGTTTCCTTTATTTTGGCAGTTACATGTACATTGTGCTATACAATTGTCAGAGACACATTTCAGGCAAAGGCCAGCTTTTCATGCATTAGAAGAAGCTGTGTGTGTCAGGAGTTTGTTGACCTGCCACTCACCTACAGTCTTCTGAGGCAGGTTGTCAATCAGTTTGAGGCTGAGGAACCAGACATCAGTATGTCTGCTTAAACTAAACTCAGCCCCCATGATGATTGCTACCTCAGCTGCTGACAACATTTAATGTTTCTCACGTGGCTAAATTAGCAACAGAAGAGGCGACAATGTCAGAAATGTTGTTCTTCACAGCTGTTAAGTGGAGCTCTTGTTGACCTAGAGTGATGCTATGATCTGGAGAACATGTACTTTGCTAGACACCCGGGGGAAGGCTCATCTAATTAACGCAGCATCTGCTTTCAATGGCCGCAGACTTCAACCTCTCAGACAGCATGCTGTGTGCTCCGGCTGTGCTTGAGGAGGAACACTGAGGTTATATGGGAGAAAGGATTCAGCTGTAATCTTTTCTGTCCACGTCATCACTGATCCTATTCACCTTCGACCTAACTATGTCATCAATGTGAAAGGTTGTGACAAACACTAGCTGTAGATCACATTAGTGACCTTAATTCATCAATCAAGTACAAGAGTTCTCCACGGAGCGCCGAGTGTCTTCTCGTTTTTGCTCCTCCCTTGTACTTGATTGATAAATTAAGGTCAATAATTAGTAAGGAACTCCCCTCACCTGGTTGTCTAGGTCTTAATTAAAAGTAAAAAAAACAAAAACCAGCAGACACTAGACCCTCCATGGAATAAGTTTGACACCCTGATGTAAGCCGTTGCTAAACATGCTCTGCTCTACCCTCTCCATCCATTCAGCCAGATATTAGTTTTAGATGACATATGAGGTGAGCTGTAATGGACCTTCTATCTGAGCATACCTCACACCTTGTCATGCACTGCGTCCTTATCGCTCCGACATTCTGCCTCAGGATGCCAGAGGACATGGGCCGGTGTTAAGACGGTGGTTTCCGTTTCAATTTCACCTCGCCAATCAATTTCACAAATAAATATGGCAGAGTTCTCGGCGGAAAGTGTTTGAAAACAAATCTTGGGTTGAACAGAGCCTGTGGCCTAAACAGCAGCTGTACGCTTCAGAAAGCAATTTAAGAATCCACCAAATAAATTGGAAATAAACAAATTTACAGCCACATCCTGAAGGTTCATGATTGATATTTGTTTGTGGTGCTTTGGGCCAATGATAGTGTGATATTCCTAATTATTTTACATTAGTAATCAAAACAGACCTTGCATCTCAAGACACTCAACAAAGAGGCAGAGACTTGAATTGGAATATTTTTTTGACACTCCAAGGGTACATTTTATTCACAACTTTATTCTTTCTAGGAATGCCAGTTATTTAATGTAAAATGTTGAGCACCTAAGACCTTAGACTGCAGCACCACATGAATCATGCCCTCTCATGTACTATTGCTTTATTAACGGTTGAATGAAAGTGACTTTGTGATATTTGTTCTTTATTATAGCTGCTCGTGTCACAAAATAAATGTCTTCAATTTGCTCACTAAATTTATAAAAACAAAGGTTTTAACACAAAACCCAATATATTGTCTTAGAATCATGTGCAGCATAGCATACACAAAAAACAGTATAGTTTTAATTAAGCCTTAAATAGGAGTACCATAATACTACTAAATCAATGTATTGGTCCAGGGTAACATTAATTATGAGCAACATTTCACAAAAATGATATCAGTGAATATTCTGGTAAACAGCAATAATTGAGTGTGTTGTATATTCTAGAGAATATGGCAGATTGATGCGCTTGGTTTCATCAATCTTCTAACACTTAACATGAAATATGAAATTAGAAGACATTTAGAAGGAAAAACCCTGAGTTCAGTGAAGCTGTATCTTTCCCCCTCAGACATCTCACTAGCAACAGTGTTGTTAAGGAGGACACTCTGCGGCTACCGAGGGTTTCCTCATCAAAGGGCTGAAATGTCAGCTCGGTGGCGCAGGGCGCAGGCACACAGAACAGGATCAAGAGGGAAAGTAACCTTAATAATTGGGTCGTAGCACCGCTTTTCCAGAGCTACGGATGGACCCATATTCATACTTATCAGCTACGGACCGATATTTATAGGTATCAGGCTCTGCATGTGAATGAAAGACATAATGACGGTTCCATGAGGTATTAGTTCAAAACTCGGGAGTGTAATCTGAGCAGGCATTGGATGCACATGGGTGGAGCAACTAAACTGAATTGGTTTCTTGGGGTTGACACAGGAATAGAAAGCATATTAGGTTATAATATGCTGTTAGCTAAATCTGGTGAAACGCATCAGTTCTCACTTCTGAGATAAAATGTTCTGTTGTACATTGTCCAAATAAAATGAATAAATTAAATACATTAAAATGGATCTCTGTGGTTGGTAGTTTGTAGTTACATTCTTGTGTCTCACTGTCTCAGCTAAACAAGTCAGTTGGATACCTTGGCTGGAGATTGCTGTCTGTATCCAGCAAGTATCAATCAAACTGCATTGGCTGAGCCGAGTAGATAAAGTAGATTTGAAAGTCCCCCCTCAATCTCCAGGCGCTGGTTCACAAATCAGCATTAAGCTACTGTCTAAATCACCAGTAGGGTACGGTCTAAGCCGTGTCACCAGTAGGCTACTGTCTAAATCACCAGTAGGCTACTGTCTAAATCACCATTAGGATACTGTCTAAGCCATGTCACCAGTAGGCTACTGTCTAAATCACCAGTAGGCTACCATTAACCTACTGTCTAAATCACCAGTAGGCTACTGTCTAACTCACCATTAGGCTACTGTCTAAATCACCATTAGGCTACTGTCTAAATCACCATTAGGCTACTGTCTAAATCACCATCAGGCTACTGTCTAAGCCAGAACGCTACTGTCTAAAATCACCAGTAGACTACTGTCTAAATCCCCAGTAGGTTACTGTCTAAATCCAATTAGGCTACTGTCTAAATCACCATTAGGGTAATGTCTAAAATCACCATTAGGGTACTGTCTAAGCCAGAAGGCTACTGTCTAAATCACCAGTAGGCTACTGTCTAAATCACCATTAGGCTACTATCTAAATCACCAGTAGGCTACTGTCTATTCACCATTAGTCTACTGTCTAAATCACCATTAGGCCTACTGTCTAAATCACCAGTAGTCTACTGTCTAAATCACCATTAGGCTACTGTCCAAATCACCATTAGGCTACTGTCTAAATCACCATTAGGCTACTGTCTAAATCACCATTAGGCTACTGTTTAAAATCACAATTAGGCTACTCTCCAACAATCACCATTAGGCTACTGTCTAAATCACCATTAGGCTACTGTCTAAATCACCATTGGGCTACTGTCTAAATCACCATTAGGCTACTGTCTAAATCACCATTAGGTCTAAGTTTGGAATCCATGTTTTTTCTCAGCAATAGGTTCCCCTGAGAGGTACATTGCTGCTTAATTGCCACTATAGGGGGTGCTGTTTCAACTTCGACATTTATCGTTCCCAAATTAAACTGCCTCGTACTCAATTCTTGCTCGTACAATATGCATATTATTATTACTATTGGATAGAAAACAATCTCTAGTTTCTAAAACCGTTTGAATTATGTCTGTGGGTGAAACAGAACTCTTTCTGCAGCGAAATTCATGACAGGAACTGCGAAGGTCTGAAAACGAGGCTCTGTTCTCAGATCAGTTTAAAGCTCTGTATGTATCCTATGGGTCGACATGAACTGCACCCGCCTTCCCCTGGATGTCAGTAACCAATGAGAATTGGAATGGAGTTTCTACCAGATCTCAGACTTTATAAAGCCCCAAGGAACGGAGGGATCTCTCTTTTTGACGTTCGTCATGACGCAAAGCAAGACCTCAGGATGGCATTTTGAAACGCTCAGTTATCGGCCTTAGATATATCCGTCTGTAATTTAATTCGATATAGGTGTTAGAAACATCATAACGAAGTTATTTTAAACCGAGTTATATCAGTTTATGCGAGTATATTGTGATTTTCGGAATTTCCTTAGTATTGCGTTTTGAACATTTGGGCATGTCTGCGCCACATAGCTATTGTTAGCTGCTAGTTCCAAAGTTGAAGAGGACGTTTTACAACCGAGCAACGATTCTTTTGGACAAAGGACAACTTGCCCAAGATTCTGATGGAAGCTCGTCCAAAAGTAAGAGCTATTTATGATGTTATTCCGTATTTATGTGGAAAAATGTAAAAGGATTTGTCCGCCATTATTGCTGCACTGATCTGGCTGTAACGCACACTGTATGTCTAGTAACGTTAATTTTAAAAATCTAACACAGCGGTTGCATTAATAACTAATGCATCTTTCATTTGCTGTCCAACCTGTATTTTTTAGTCAAGTTTACGATTATTTATTGATTAGATTAGGTGCCTCTCCAAGATGGCCCCGGCCAGAATGCATGAAATGCTGCTACTGATCACATTGTATAACCACGATTTGTGCTGCTAAATATGCAAATTTTCGAACAAAACCTATATGCATTGTGTAATATGATGTTACAGGACTGTCATCTGATGAAGTTTATCAAGGTTAGTCCAATTATATATCTTTTGCTGGATTGTTACGATCGCTAACATTTGCTGCTGGTAAAT
Organism: Salvelinus sp. IW2-2015; assembly: GCF_002910315.2. Taxonomy (NCBI): domain Eukaryota; kingdom Metazoa; phylum Chordata; class Actinopteri; order Salmoniformes; family Salmonidae; genus Salvelinus; species Salvelinus sp. IW2-2015. The sequence continues at coordinate 5,924,168 of NC_036848.1, forward strand.
GCGGTTGTGTTTCTGGCTATTGTGGTAAGCTAATATAATGCTATATTGTGTTTTCGCTGTAAAACACTTAAAAAATCTGACATATTGGCTGGATTCACAAGATGTTGGGCTTTCATTTGCTGTACGCTATGTATTTTTCAGAAATGTTTTATGATGAGTAATTAGGTATTTGACGTTGGTCTCTGTAATTATTCTGCCTGCATCGACGCTATTTCAGATTGCAGCTGCAATGTAGAACTGTGATTTATACCTGAAATATGCACATTTTTCGAACAAAACATATGCTATACAATAAATATGTTATCAGACTGTCATCGGATGAAGTTGTTTCTTGGTTAGTGGCTATTTATATCTTTATTTGGTCGAATTAGTGATGGCTACTGATGGAGTAAAAAACTGGTGGAGTAAAAAAAAGTGGTGTCTTTTGCTAACGTGGTTAGCTAATAGATTTACATATTAGGTGCATAGGTTGATGATGGAAGAATGTGATGGTGTTGATGATGGAGGATGTGATGGGGTTGATGATGGAGGATGTTGAATGGGTTGATGATGGAGGATGTGATGGTTGATGATTGAGAATTGATGGGGTTGATGATGAGGATGTTCATGGGGGTTGTGATGATGGAGGATGTGATGGGGTTGATGATGAAGGATGTGATGGGGTTGATGATGGAGAATGCTGATGGGGTTGATGATGGAGAATGTGATGGGGTTGATGATGAGGATGTGATGGTTGATGATGGATGGGTGGGGTGATGATGGAGGATGTGATGGGGCTTGATGATGGAGGATGTGATGGGTTGATGATGGAGATGTGATGAGGGTTGATGATGGAGAATGTGATGGGGTGATGTTGGAGGATGTGATGGCGGTATGGATGGGAGGATGTGATGGGGTTGATGATGGAGAATGTGATGGGGTTGATGATGGAGGATGTGCATGGGGTTGATGATGGAGGTGTGATGGGGTTGATGATGGAGGATGTGATGGGGTTGATGATGGAGAATGTGATGGTTGATGATGGAGGATGTGATGGGTTGATTGATGGGAGGATGTTGATGGGGTTGATGATGGAGGAATGTGATGGGTTGATGATGGAGGATGTGATGGGTTGATGATGGAGGATGTGATGGGTTTGATGGATGAGGCTTTTATGGGTTGATGACGGCGTATTTGCCCTCTGTGCAGGTCATAAAGTGAACTGCTCTGTCCAACATTACAAACTGTTACAAGACTCGGGTTAGTAACCCAAGGGCAATTAACTAACAAGTATGCGTCTGTATTTTCACAACTTGGAGAACATCACTCAAAATGGAGCTAATGTTTTCCAAATTATTTCACATAAACCCCCTTACAGTTACTACTGTCAGTGGAATAGAGAAGAGGTTTTAAGGTGGGATTCACTCTGCCTTTCATCTCACACAGGGAAAGCCTCTTATGGGATATATCTACAGAGCCGAGTGAATTGATGGAAACTCTGCTTCCTCAGTCAGAGCTGAAGACAACACCAACGCCCCTTGTCCAGCTCACTCAGACAGAAGTAACCTCTCAGGAGTTCATCTACCTGGACAGATCTGTTTCTCACAGTAATGATCAACAGGAAAACTGTTGGTTTAGTTTGAACTGCATGAATGCACCACCACCATAGGTATAAAAATAATACCCCAAAGACATCTCCTCCTCCCGTGTGGCCTCAAAAAAGTTGAATTTGTAACAGTGAACCATTTTACTGAGTCATACAATGCTGCATTTTCATGACTTTGTGTTGTAGCTAGTACAGCAGTGAAAAAACATAATGGCAGTAGTTATGGCTAATAATGTATTAGATGATATGTTCACAATCAGGTCCAGAACATCCTTTTAGGAGACTAGTTGCTATAGAATAAAGAACCCTTCAGTGTTAACCTCTAATTCCTCCCAAACCCGGATCCGGAGCACCCCCATCAGTAAAAAAGCTGACTAGCATAGCCTAGCATAGCGTCACAAGTAAATACTAGCATCTAAATATCATTAAATCACAAGTCCAAGACACCAGATGAAAGATACACATCTTGTGAATCCAGCCATCATTTCTGATTTTTAAAATGTTTTACAGGGAAGACACAATAT
>NC_036848.1:5930047-5987048 GCF_002910315.2 Salvelinus sp. IW2-2015
TAGCTAATAGATTTACATATTGTGTCTTCCCTGTAAAACATTTTAAAAATCAGAAATGATGGCTGGATTCACAAGATGTGTATCTTTCATCTGGTGTCTTGGACTTGTGATTTAATGATATTTAGATGCTAGTATTTACTTGTGACGCTATGCTAGGCTATGCTAGTCAGCTTTTTTACTGATGGGGGTGCTCCCGGATCCGGGTTTGGGAGGAATTAGAGGTTAACACTGATGGGTTCTTTATTCTATAGCAACTAGTCTCCTAAAAGGATGTTCTGGACCTGATTGTGAACATATCATCTAATACATTATTAGCCATAACTACTGCCATTATGTTTTTCACTGCTGTACTAGCTACAACACAAAGTCATGAAAATGCAGCATTGTATGACTCAGTAAAATGGTTCACTGTTACAAATTCAACTTTTTTGAGGCCACACGGGAGGAGGAGATGTCTTTGGGGTATATTTTTATACCTATGGTGGTGGTGCATTCATGCAGTTCAAACTAAACCAACAGTTTCCTGTTGATCATTACTGTGAGAAACAGATCTGTCCAGGTAGATGAACTCCTGAGAGGTTACTTCTGTCTGAGTGAGCTGGACAAGGGGGCGTTGGTGTTGTCTTCAGCTCTGACTGAGGAAGCAGAGTTTCCATCAATTCACTCGGCTCTGTAGATATATCCCATAAGAGGCTTTCCCTGTGTGAGATGAAAGGCAGAGTGAATCCCACCTTAAAACCTCTTCTCTATTCCACTGACAGTAGTAACTGTAAGGGGGTTTATGTGAAATAATTTGGAAAACATTAGCTCCATTTTGAGTGATGTTCTCCAAGTTGTGAAAATACAGACGCATACTTGTTAGTTAATTGCCCTTGGGTTATCCTAACCCGAGTCTTGTAACAGTTTGTAATGTTGGACAGAGCAGTTCACTTTATGACCTGCACAGAGGGCAAATACGCCGTCATCAACCCCATAAAAGCCTCCATCATCAACCCCATCACATCCTCCATCATCAACCCCATCACATCCTCCATCATCAACCCCATCACATTTCTCCTCCATCATCACATCAACCCCATCCACATCCTCCATCATCAACCCCATCACATCCTCCATCATCAACCCCATCACATTCTCCATCATCAACCCCATCACATCCTCCATCATCAACCCCATCACATCCTCCATCATCAACCCCATACATCCTCCATCATCAACCCCATCACATTCTCCATCATCAACCCCATCACATCCTCCATCATCAACCCCATCACATCCTCCATCATCAACCCCATCACATTCTCCATCATCAACCCCATCACATCCTCCATCATCAACCCCATCACATCCTCCATCATCAACCCCATCACATCTCTCCATCATCAACCCCCATCCACATTACTTCCATTCATCAACCCCATCACATCCTCCATCATCAACCCCATCACATTCTCCATCATCCAACCCCATCACATTCTCCATCATCAACCCCAATCACCATCCTTATCATCAACCCCATCACATCCTCCATCATCAACCCCATACATCCTCCATCATCAACCCCTCACATTCTCAATCATCAACCCCATCACATTCTCCATCATCAACCCCATCACATCCTCCATTCATCAACCCATCACATCCTCCATCATCAACACCATCACTTCTGCCATCATCAACCCCATCACATCCTCCATCATCAACCCCATCACATCCTCCATCATCAACCCCATCACATCCTCCATCATCAACACCATCACATCCTCCATCATCATAAGACAGAGCCCCAGGTGCTCGATTCAGGCAGAAAGAACATCATGTTGATGGAGCTCAAGGGGATTGTACCCCAAATTAGTATTGATCAAGGAATTCATACTCTGGCTGACATTGGCAGTTTTCCTTTAATAATGATATGCTGTCAGCATGCTAGTTTCACAATTTACATGACGAAACTCACAGTGTATTTGTATTCATAATGTTTTAATTGATGGGGAGTGCTTTTTTTAAAGACGAATGTGAGATTTGATGTTAAAACCCTACACAAGTTGAGAACAATTTTAGTTAAGAGCCGTAGGCGTTTTAAATTTCACACTTGGCTCTATTTGGGTATGGGAGTCACTGGGTTAATTTCCCCTGTTAGGAACTGATGATCCCTGGAGGGATGCGATGGCAGTAGGTGGTACTTAGTGATGCTGATGTTAGCTGAGGTGTTCCATGCTACTGAATCAGTGAGCGTGTTTGTGGATGAACACAGCGTTTAACACACCTGCTGTGTCTCCTTGCTCAGGAATGCAAGGCACAGTTCTTACTGTAGGGGGTCCGTCAAAGTGATCGCGTTGGGTCAATACTATCAAGAGTTGGTCACAACCCTCGGAGGAATGAATGGGCTTTTGCTTTGAACTTATTACCACAGGAGCCAATGAGTTCCATAGTGGACATGCTAAGAATATTTGAATTACGCATATGCAAACAAGCATGTAGACATCATACACACACACAAAAACATGCAGGTATGCTCTTTGTTACGTAGGCTTGCTCTCTCTCTCCCTCTCTCTCTCTCTCTCTCCCAAAGAGAACAATGTGAGACATCAAGAACAATGGAGGGTAAAAAAATGTGCTTTTATTTTGGGATACTTCTTTGTCAGAATCCCGATGCGACAAGACTGCACTGTGATTAAGTCCAGTGAATCAAACTGATACCGTCATTTATCCTGCGTGATTGTGTGCCGTCTCCTTTGTCCATCTGTGACTCACAGTCCCTCATCCTGGGTTGTAGCACTGCAGACGTGCTGTCTTAAGGCCATGGGGACTTAGGAAAGTTATGCTTGTGTTTTAAGTACAACATGCTACTTATGAGTGTTTGGAGAAGGATGAATGGTAGGAACTGTCTGTCACACCATATGTGTGGTCACTTCTTGGAAAACTGAGAACAAAAAGCAACACGTCCGTGTTGGCAAAGGAGAGGACCTTGAGTTCTTGTGGTATCAAAAAGCAACACGTCCGTGTTGGCAAAGGAGAGGACCTTGAGTTCTTGTGATTTCAAAAAGCAACACGTCCGTGTTGGCGGAGAGGACTTTGAGTTCTTGTAATATCAACTTGAATCAGTAAGGGGAATGGAATGGGAACTAATTGGACATCTTTGTCAGCTGACATCAGACAATTGTGAACATACAAATAAAATTAAAGCCCAAATTTTGTAGTTTCTTCCACATTTGCATTTGTGAAGATGGCAAAGCTCCAGACCATATAGAGACATGTGATTGACATAAGCCCCTGTCAGATGATCTGGGCATCAGAATCAGTGGTATGATCGACTGAGGAATTGATAAGGTCTGTATTTTATTTTGGGGTCAGTCACTCAGCTGCAGTAATGCTCCATAGAATTGACTTTCTAGCAGCGGGTGCAGAGCTCTATATTCCAAGGTTAACCAAGCAGCACAGCGGTGGATGTAGAATGAACTGAACTGCAGAGAGAGAGAGGGGGAGAGAGAGAGGGAGAGAGAGGGGGGAGAGGGAGAGAGATAAAGGGGAGAGAGAGATAGGGAGAGAGGAGAGAGATAAGGAGGAGGAGGAGGAGAGAGAGATGGATGAAGAGAGGGACCTTTAGAGAAGGAGAGAGAGACAGATATTCTCCCAAACCGCAAACAAGAGCTGGACCTCTCCTCTCAAGACCTCTGCCAGTCTGCACCCTCGGAGGCTTTTCCACCCATGATTGGTTTATATATTTTCTCCTGACTGACAGCTCTCCCTCCAACTTCAAGGCCTCTCGGATCTGTCCATAAACATTTTAGAGCACAAACAGCGCGAGGGATGGGCAGACAGGGAGACAGGGAGAGGGGTGACCTGAACTCCAATAAGACTGCAGGTATAGGAGGATAAATTCAATTCATATAGGTGCGGTTTCTACCATGTACAGACACAGGTGTTCTCTATTGTAGGATGAGAAAACATGTCTACTTTTGAATGGTTGTGAGATGCAGAGTGAGACCTGTGAAGAAAATACTGGAGTAAAGGCTTTGGTGTCAAAACTGAAGATGTATACTGAGGTTTTGAGACAAAAGAAAGGTTTGAGTGTCTCCAATGTCAGCCTCTGGCTGTTAGGTTAGACTGTGAAATTAATTAAGGAATGAAGCTAATATCATTTCTAAGGCATAACATCCCAAATGAAATAGCAGTGCAATGAAATGACCTCATGCAACCTCCGCCTAGTGTCTATAACACCACCCCAAGCAAGATTAAGACATTTGAAATACTGACTTTTCCACGGGGCCTACAATCGGAAGTTTTCATTTTCAAATCACAAAGGAAATGTATTGGATTTACATTACATCTGGGAGTTCAAAGAGCTGTCAGTGGCCTTACTGCTTTAAGGTGAGTGCTACCTGATTAGAATTCCATTTGGGTCAGAAGGGCCACTCAAGAGCATCCATTCTCTTGTAAGAAGTGTTAGTGATGTTTTTGAAAAGAAAATTGCACAGTATTTTAACTGGATTTTTCTTTACTCTGGGAACAAATGTATTGCACCTCTGTGAGAATGGAATATTCTTACGGCATCTGTTGGACATTACTTTTAACTTCAGTCTCTATTCTCACAAAAACAAGACCACATCATTTAAATTGATCAACAGTGCCTTTGCTATGCAACACTTGCTTACTTTGTCTTATAAGAACACCAAAAAAGCAACAATTAATTCCATGGGTATAAATGACCATTCAATCAAATCATGAGAGACTGCACATTAAAAGTTCCCTTGGGTTAAGGGCTATAAGCAGCATTCCACAGTGTTGGTTATACAAATTGAGGGTCAGAACCCATCCTCTTCTTATGAAGTGAACAGGAGAGTGGCAAAGGTGAGTTAGGGGCATTCTTTCATCTGTTTATGCAGTGTTCTCAATGAAAGGGAGAAACAGCAGAAAGCAGCTTACAATAGATGATGTGTCAAGAACCTCCTTGGAACATCTTTGGAACATCCTTGGAACACCGTTGGAACATCCTTGGAACATCGTTGAACATCCTTGGAACATCCTTGGAACTCCTTAGAAATCCTTGGAACATCCTTGGAACTCCTTAGAAATCCTTGGAACATCCTTGGAACATCGCTGAAAGCAAATCCAAATATAAACGAAATGCTCCCCTCAACATAGAGGTGAGATGTTTTCAGATATTGGATTCCCTATCTGAACTTGTGATTACTTATTAATGAAAAATAATAGTCTGCATATGAAAAATCAACATGGGTATAACAAACACATCTGCAAGTGTTTTTTTACTTGTAGGTATTCCATGACAGTATTTTGTATAGTGTAAAACAACCGATTTTAAAGTGTGGTGGGCTCTGTAGAAGTGCAAGGCGACTGCTATCTCTCAGGAGAAAGGGATGAAGCACACATACAAGAAAGAAAGCAAGGACGAGGCACTAAATTATGAAGAGTGCTCGTGTTCCACAGCAATCAGAATTTGCATACCTTTCTGAGGAGTCCCTTAGATATTCTGTCTCTCTGTCTCTCTCTCCCTCTCCCTCTCCCTCTAGCTCTCTCGTTCTCCTTCTCTCTCTCTCTCTCCCCACAACTCGTGCAACAGGAGAAGCATGATTAGACTCAGTCCTATCCATCTGGAGGCAACACAACAATACATAGTGGGAGTGCATTAGGACCGGGGTGGGAGGCTGAGTGCATTAGAACCAAGGCGGGAGGCTCACGCCCGTTGGAACATGGCATCACTGAGCTAACTATGTTGGGTCACTGGGTAATGGTGGGCCGGCAGACTTCTGTGGTTTCTCTCAGAAGTGTTCCATCACAGTGGAGAGTTTCTGAGTTTGGCCACAGGTGGCCCTCCCAGCCTACACTTTGAAATGGAGAACATTGGCTGCAAGTTGGATGTCAGCTTATAGTCAGTTAGTTAACACTAGGAGTCTGTGGCTACTTGTAAGTCTTACTCCTCTCTAACTGAGAAAGTTGCTTTTAGTCTTTGAGATAAATGTGTACACTTTTAGAATTAGAATTATTTTAGTTTATATTTGAATTGTATGTTTTTGTAAGCTGGCTATAACATGTCTGGTGCACAATAACTGTACAATTATTATAATAACACCGTCACATACCACAGGCTTATTTATTTGACCATTTCCCTAATCCTTCTGTTTGAGGAGTTTTTTTCACAGTGATAAGAGTAAAACATCTCTTCTAAAGTCCAACCTCATTACTATCCCCCTGTCAAGCTTTGTAATCAGGCCTTTTATCATCAACACCATTCATTTCTTTGTCCTAATGAATTAGTTTTCAGTTAATGTTGAGAGCAACCCCAATTACTGGTCATTTCTACTTACTGCTTGGCTAGAGTTGAGTATGAGTCATGAGATTCCTGTCTGGCTCTTTGATCCGGGTAAACAGAGCAGGCTAAGCTTGTTCTCCTGCCTGACATTAATGCTAATCACTCTTTAATTTTGGGTCCAGGGGATCCCAAACAAACTGTATTATAACGAGCATTGAAGTAACAAAAGAAGACAAGAATTTTAGGCTGATTTTATTCAGATCAAATAGTGGAGAAATATGTATACTTTTCATTTTATACCGTTTTTATTTACATGTTCTTTTATTTAACCTTCATTTAAGCAGGGAAATCCCATTGAGCCCTCTGTTACAAGGGAGCCCTGCGTGTACACAATCATACGAATTCACAATTTTTACAATTCCAACTCAATAAAAAAATACAATATTTACAAGCAATTTAGTTACAGTATGTAATTTATAGGCAGATTGAAAACCTTTGGGATAATGTAAACATTTCAATTTGGGGACAAGTACAGTACCTTATTTTTGCTTCTGCATTTACCTCAGTCCAAGTGCGGAGGAAGTTTACTGTAGAACGCGTGGAATAAATTGAAAATAGATAATGACTTGGCAAAAGCCAAGGCAATTTTTATATGCTAAAATTTGGTGGATCTATTATAATGGGAACATCGTCTGTTTAGATGTAGCTTTTTTTGTATACAAATTCCTTCTGTGGCCTATGTTGAATGCTTCCTTGAAGAAACACATTCTTTTATTACAGCACTATCATGCAGAGAGAGTTAAATTTCCCATGCATTAGTTTGAAAGCTCAATTTCCCCAGAGTGAGAGGTGCTATTTATACAGGGTCCTCGTTGACATCATTTCAAGGCAGCAGTATCATTACAGGGGAATTGTGTGTGATAGCCAAAATATAATATCTTAGTACTTTCATACTCTGATTAGAAGGATGTCTGAGGATTCTTATGACCACTGAGACAGGCCATGAGGGCAGATTCCATTATGTCTTCATGACATTTGGAAAGACCTGCTCAAATGGCTCCCGTCAGTGATATCTGCTCATTAGGATAAGGCTAGGTGGGAATTTCACAATTGTAAATGACCTTAAATCCCTGGATAGTTTTCACCCTAACTGCTGTCCCAGAGGTTGTTAACACAGAAAGCTCAAAGTAAATAACATTTTCCACGTGAATGTCTGAGATTTAAAAGTCAGTAGAGTGAGAAGGTAACGTACCATGGTGTTTTCAAGGCACGTGTCAATCTGTTAAATCAACCTTTGTGTGTTGGTCAGTGAACTTTGATTTGTAAACTTTGTGATAGGGGATAAAAGTATGATAAAGTTTGAAGGTCCACCAGGAGTAAGATTCCCTGTAGTTCTCAGAGAGAGGTTATTTTGATCTGGAATATCTATTAAAAGTCTCACTGTGGACATGAACCAGAGGGATCTCGGAATGTATTTCTGATTCAATTGAGAGCAAATTAAAACAATCTTAAAATGATATTCTGCAGTGGGTTGGGTTAGTCATTACAGCCTCAGAGCGGCAGGCTCCATGGTGGAAGCTAATGTTAATGTGGCCGCAAGAGTCTCTCTCTAATTAATAATGTGTGTATTCAGGGAACAGGCACAGAGATAGCAGCTCCTCCTAGAGAGAGAGGGCCTGGGTTTTATTCTGAGCCTCAGATCTGCTGTGGTGAACCAACGGTGACAGAGGGGATGAGGGGGAGGACAAAGGGGAGGAAGAGGAGGAGGATGGGGGAGGATAAGGGGGAGAGGGTGATGTGTGTGTGCTGGAGTGGGAGATAGGGATAGGGCAGGGGGCTGGTGTGGGGAACCGTAGGAAAGCTCAGTGTTTGAGGGGAATGCAGGGCTGGTCTCTCTGGTCTCCAGAGCTGGGGATTTTTCCTCCCACACACAAGGCTGTATTCCAAGGGTCTGGACTCCAAGGGTGTGGACTCCAAGGGTCTGGACTCCAAGGGTCTGGATTCCAAGGGTCTGGACTCCAAAGGTCTTGATTCCAAGGGTCTGGACTCCAAGGGTCTGGACTGCAAGGTCTGGACTCCAAGGGTCTTGGATTCCAAGGGTCTGGACTCCAAGGGTCTTTGATTCCAAGGGTCTTGAATTCCAAGGGTCTGGACTCCAAGGGTCTTGATTCCAAGGGTCTGGACTCCAAGGGTCTGGACTCCAAGGGTCTCGATTCCAAGGGTCTGGACTCCAAGGGTCTGGACTCCAAGGGTCTTGATTTCCAAGGGGTCTGGACTCCAAGGGTCTGGACTCCAAGGGTCTGGACTCCAAGGGTCTGGATTCCAAGCGTCTTGATTCCAAGGGTCTTGATTCCAAGGGTCTGGACTCCCAAGGGTCTTGATTCCAAGGGTCTGGACTCCAAGGGTCTGGACTCCAAGGGTCTGGACTCCGAGGGTCTGGATTCCAAGGGTCTTGATTCCAAGGGTCTGGACTCCAAGGGTCTCGATTCCAAGGGTCTTGACACACACATGCATGTACATGCATACACAGACGCACACAGACGCACACACACACACACACACACACACACACACACACACACACACACACACACACACACACACACACACACACACACACACACACACACACACACACACACACACACACACACACACACACAACACAACACTACACACACACACACGCACAAAGAAAGTATTTTGCCATCAAATCCATCTGGAGCTCATCAATAACTCTTTAAAAAGTTGACTGATTTGGGATGAACAAGTGGAATTTGACTCAATGTGTTACTTGACTGTGCTCTTAAGGAGCCAGGGTTAACTGAAGGACAGACACAATGTTTCACAGCCAGACGACAACAGCCCTGTGTAGTGTATGGCTAAAGGGTTTCATTTTGAATCAAAGGCACTTTACATTTGTCCCTTTGCACTCAGTTAGCGACTGCATGTTGATTAATTGTACAACGTGCTGTACTGCAGCAGCATGACTGGTTCACAGGTCTTTTGTCACTCTGGTTACTGCCCAGAGAGAAGACACATTAGCCTGCAGGTTTTCCATCTGTTAATGTTACCAGTGTTTCCTCTGGAAAAATTTGTAGCAGTGGGAGGAAAAGGTCGCGCCAAGAATGTTTATGTAGGACTGAGTAGCTCAGTTCTGGCGACTTTTTAAAAGGACATTCTACTCCAAAATTTATGAAAATTAACTTATGCTGACACCATCTAAAATAGAATTTCCACCTCCAGAAGTGAGCGAAATCACATATTGATAAAATATATATATATATATATATATATATATATATATATATATATATATATTGTAACATATTGGACCATGCATGTAACCTATATCCATATTATCAGGTATGCTATTAGCAATAAGCATGATCACCTGTAGCCCAGCTGATGCAGCATAGTGGCTATAAATAAATAGGCTGAACAATGGGGTAGCCTATCTACATTTACCCTATTGGGCTAATCTTTAGGATAGTCCTACATAGGGTTGGATACCCACGATTCCCACAGGTGAGCTGCAAAAAAACAAACAGCTGGCGGGTGGAAGGAAAACATTATTTAACCCATGGGGTCGGCTCACGGTTCATAACAATTACTTTGCAGAAACAGTAACAGAAACATTTTAAATCAAAATAATACACTTTTTAAAAACCCAGGAACTTGTTGTGTAGCATTGTGTTGCGAATTCCATTCAACGAGGAAGACACAAAGCTACAGCCATGCACGCATTGAAAGTGGAGATTCGGGAACTGTCTATTGTTTGTGGGGTGTTCAAAAGTTATAATTTGTCCAAGCACAGAGCGTATGTTCCCTCTCTCCACGTGAGAATAGGACACATTGCCAAGTTTACTTTCCCTGGATAGCCCAGCTCACGCGAAAATGACTAACATAGTCCTGACCGGAGAAAGAAAAAGAAAGGTTAAAAGAAGGGAATAGGTTACAACCTAACCGTGGAAACCGGTGCTGCGCAAGTGAAATCCCTAGTTTGGAAGGACAACAACGTGGTAGATGGATACACAGCCTGCACAAAGTGCAAGCAGGTAGGCCAATTTGTTTTCGATAATTATGTTAATCATCAGTTAATTATTACTATCTTTGCTCCCTATATTGGATTCTGGGAATTCCCTCCCTATGGCACTCATAACTTGAATGCGCCTTAGAGGAATATTTCTCTCGCAATGAACACACAACAAGCCGACTAGGTAAATAGATTAACTATTCTATTATGGGGTTGTCTGTTTTTTCTATTCATTGTTCATTTTGTTAGCAGAGGAAAAGTAAATGTTCCAGCATCTTCAAAGTGCACCTCGGTAGAAATATTTTTTTATGTTCAATACTTTTTTTGGGTAGCAGCAATGATTTTGCCTTGGTGCAGCACAGCTCAATGACTGCAGCAGAAACACTGAATGTTACCACCTTGGGTGGTGTGCCTCTGTGAGATGATACAGTAATTCATTACATCGCCGTTTAATTGATCAGCACTGCAGCATTTCCTAGAGGGCCACCCACATTCAATCAATGGCTTCTGTTTGACAGAGCAGCATGACAATCTGAATGCACAGCAGTCTCTTTCAAGGACAAACGTGTGGCATTGTATCCCCCTGCACATTGTTGCACACACCACGTGTATGTGACTGCTGCATACAGTACGATACCCCTGGGTGGGAGCAGAGGCACAGTCTGCTTAGCATTTCATATGATGCTTTTCTAGGCCTGGCCCAACCGGCCAGCCCAACCGGCCAGCCCAACCGGCCAGCCCAACCCCCGACCTCGCTTTTATCAACACTCTACGTAAAAAAAAATATATTGTCTTCTCAGGAATTCAGTCTTCTCTGTGTTGCTAACCACATCCCATATTCTGTCACACACTAGGTGCTGTTGTGATGACATCATGTAGGTCTGATGATGTGATTGGAAGTTAACTCAACACTAATGCTATTGGTTACAACTCAGATTTTGATTCCGAACTGTCAGATGGTTATAAAAGGGGTCTTTAGAATAACCTCTCAGGGAAAAGGTTTAATGTGCATCTGCACACACATGGAGCTTGGAAAAACATCTCTGTTAAACGAAAGGATACTCAGACCTTTTATCAATGGAAAAACAGAAACTCACCCCCCCAACCTAAATGAACATTAAGTTGCACTTTTCTGGGGAACCAAATGTAGTCTCTTGCACTTGGTGGGAATGTCCTGCCAAGGGCTGGGGGTGGGAGCTCAGGATGTACCGTGCTCTTTGAAAATGCAAAGCATGGTCATTTCTCTAGATAATGCTATAAATGACTCCCATGCCAGCCAGTCACTGACGCTGTCTGAATCACAGAGACCAAGTCACCATCTCTCCCACTACAGTCTCAGTGTGTCTGCTATTCATCATGACTTTATCTTTATAGCCAGAAGACATCTGACTATTATCTACTGTAGAAAGGCCCTTACATGTCGTGTGGGACTACTGCCCTGGGGATTTACTTTAATACTGCATCAGTTTTACAACTTGACTTTCAGGAATCTCTAAAATGTGTTTATTTTTTTTGTCCAAGCAAGGACATATACATGTGTTTATTATTTGTCAAAGGACACATAAATGTGTTTATTATTCGTCCTAGCAAGGACACATAAATGTGTTTATTATAAATTCTAGCAAGGACACATAAAATGTGTTTATTATCAATTCTAGCAAGGACATATAAATGTGTTTTATATAAAATTCTAGCAAGGACATATAAATGTGTTTATTATAAATTCTAGCAAGGACATATAAATGTGTTATTTATAATATTCTAGCAAGGACACATAAATGTGTTTATTATTTGTCCTAGCAAGGACATATAAATGTGTTTATTATAAATTCTAGCAAGACATATAAATGTGTTTATTATCAATTCTAGCAAGGACATATAAATGTGTTTATTATAAATTCTAGCAAGGACACATAAATGTTTATTATAAATTCTAGCAAGGACATATAAATGTGTTTATTATTCGTCCTAGCAAGGACAATAAAATGTGTTTATTATAAATTCTAGCAAGGACACATAAATGTGTTTATTATTTGTCCTAGCAAGGACACATAAATGTGTTTATTATAAATTCTAGCAAGGACACATAAATGTGTTTATTATGTTCCTAGAGCAAGGACACATAAATGTGTTTATTATCAATTCTAGCAAGGACATATAAATGTGTTTATATTTAATTCTAGCAAGGACACATAAATGTGTTTTATTAAAATTCTAGCAAGGACATATAAATGTGTTTATTATTCGTCCTAGCAAGGACAATATAATGTGTTTATTATTCGTCAAAGTACATATCAATGTGTTTATTAGTGTCCTAGCAAGGACATATAAATGTACAGTTTTGTCTACACTGCGAAAAAAAGAAGAAAAAAACGATCTCCCTGACCCGGCGTGCGACAACTTAACAACTTGCCTGCAAACGCTGAGATAATATTACATTTCCAAACATAAAAACTGTCCAGGGATCCAGGGAATTTGGATTTGAGGTTCATCCTCTCAGGTACTCGACCGGCTGAGCCTCTGCAAAATGGGCTGCTACTTTGGATCATGTAAAAAGACCTGTGAAACTGCCCAGGGAGACGTGACTAAGCCTGGGGACCAGAAAGTGGTGGAGGGGGTCGATGATGGTCTGTTCCCATGGTTACTGCCCTGGTCGGGCACTCTAGGGTGTTTGGAGGGGTGCGACCGACCGTCTCTTTGATGACTCGATGGAGAGTTGCTATCTGGCAGGACGATGGGACTGAGGCCTGGCCACATCACTGGTCCAGGTATGGGAGAGGAGCTAATGCACCAACACTACCCAGCCACCAGTAGGCAAGCATGGAGGGGGCCACTGAACCCAAAGGAACATAGAGGAGGTCACCCTCTCTCTATCTCACTTCTGATGAACTTAAGGAAGCCTGATGTGCAGTACTTAAGTCACACTGAGGGAATTCTTTTCACCGTAGGCTGAATGAAGCAAGGCTTGTCCACCTTTAAGCACTTTCACCGTAGGCTGAATGAAGCAAGGCTCCACCTTTAAGCACTTTCACCGTAGGCTGAATGAAGCAAGGCTTGTCCACCTTTAAGCTCTTCACCGTAGGCTGAATGAAGCAAGGCTTGCCCACCTTAAGCACTTTCACCGTAGGCTGAATGAAGCAAGGCTTGTCCACCTTTAAGCACTTTCACCGTAGGCTGAATGAAGCAAGGCTTGTCCACCTTTAAGCACTTTCACCGTAGGCTGAATGAAGCAAGGCTTGTCCACCTTTAAGCACTTTCACCGTAGGCTGAATGAAGCAAGGCTTGTCCACCTTTAAGCACTTTCACCGTAGGCTGAATGAAGCAAGGCTTGTCCACCTTTAAGCACTTTCACCGTAGGCTGAATGAAGCAAGGCTTGCCCACCTTAAGCACTTTCACCGTAGGCTGAATGAAGCAAGGCTTGTCCACCTTTAAGCACTTTCACCGTAGGCTGAATGAAGCAAGGCTTGTCCACCTTTAAGCACTTTCACACGTAGGCTGAATGAAGCAAGGCTTGCCCACCCTTAAGCACTTTCACCGTAGGCTGAATGAAGCAAGGCTTGTCCACCTTTTAAGCACTTTCACCGTAGGCTGAATGAAGCAAGGCTTGTCCACCTTTAAGCACTTTCACCGTAGGCTGAATGAAGCAAGGCTTGTCCACCTTTAAGCTATTAAGTGAATTACTGTAAAGCTTTTGCAGTGGTTCAGAAAGTTGGGCTTCCAGAAATTCAATTTGCTGCATTATTTTAGGATTCAGATACTCTAGTTAGTATGTACTCCGTGTTGTGGGGTTCTACACTAGTTAGTATGTACTCCTTGTTCTGGAGTTTTTTAGTTGTTTTAGCATCCTGTTGCAATCCTCTAATCATATGCCGTTTTCATTGCTCTTCTACACATATGGAACCGCTCTGTAATGAGACCATCAGGCTGCAATTAGGAGAAAGCCTTGCATTGACTGGTAGTAAGTACAGTTGAAGTCGGAAGTTTACATACACTTAGGTTGGAGTCATAAAAACTGGTTTTTCAACCACTCCACAAATTTCTTGTTAACAAACTATAGTTTTGGAAAGTCGGTTAGGACATCTACTCTGTGTATGACACAAGTCATTTTTCCAACAATTGTTTACAGACAGATTATTTCACTTGTATCACAATTCCAGTGGGTCAGAAGTTTACATACACTAAGTTGACTGTGCCTTTAAACAGCTTGGAAAATTCCTGAAAAGGATGTCATGGCTTTAGAAGCTTCTGATAGGCTAATTGACATAATTTGAGTCAATTGGAGGTGTACCTGTAGATATATTTCAAGGCCAACCTTCAAACTCAGTGCCTCTTTGCTTGACATCATGGGAAAGTCAAAAGAAATCAGCCAAGACCTCAGAAAAAAAATTGTGGACCTCCACATGTCTGGTTCATCCTTGGGAGCAATTTCCAAATGCCTGAAGGTACCACGTTCATCTGTACAAACAATAGTATGCAAGTATAAACACCATGGGACCACGCAGCCGTCATACCGCTCTGGAAGGAGACGCGTTCTGTCTCCTAGAGATGAACCTACTTTGGTGCGAAAGGTGCAAATCAATCCCAGAACAACAGCAAAGGACCTTGTGAAAATGCTGGAGGAAACAGGTACAAAAGTATCTTTATCCACAGTAAAATGATTATTTTATCGACATAACCTGAAAGGACACTCAGCAAGGAAGAAGCCACTGCTCCAAAACTGCCTTAAAAAATCCAGACTACAGTTTGCAACTGCACATGGGGACAAATATTGTACTTTTTGGAGAAATGTCCTCTGGTCTGATGAAACAAAAATGGAACTCTTTGGCCATAATGACCACCGTTATGTTTGGAGGATAAAGGGGGATGCTCGCAAGCCGAAGAACACCATCCCAGCCATGAAGCACGGGGGTGGCAGCATCATGTTGTGGGGGTGCTTTGCTGCAGGAGGGACTGGTGCACTTCACAAAATAGATGGCATCATAAGGGAGGAAAAGTATGTGGATATATTGAAGCAACATCTCAAGACATCAGTCAGAAAGTTAAAGCTTGGTCGTAAATTGGTCTTCCAAATGGACAATGACCCCAAGCATACTTCCAAAGTTGTGGCAAAATGGCATAATGACAACAAAGTCAAGGTTTTGGAGTGGCCATCACAAAGCCTTTACCTCAATCCTGTAGAAAATATGTGGGCAGAACTGAAAAAGTGTGTGCGAACATGGAGGCCTACAAACCTGACTCAGTTACACCAGCTCTGTCAGGAGGAATGGGCCAAAATTCACCCCACTTATTGTGGGAAGCTTGTGGAAGGCTTCCCGGAACTTTTGAAGTTAAACAATTTAAAGGCAATGCTACCAAATAGTAATTGAGTGTATGAAAACTTCTGACCCACTGGGAATGTGATTTTAGAAATAAAAGCTGAAATAAATTATTCTCTCTACTATTATTCTGACATTTCACATTCTTAAAATAAAGTTGTGGTCCTAACTGACCTAAGACAGGGAATGTTTACAAGGATTAAATGTCAGTTATTGTGAAAAACTGAGTTTAAATGTATTTTGCTAAGGTGTATGTAAACTTCCGACTTCAACTGTACATTACTGACTGCTGTGCTGGGGGAAAAGTCGTTCTGAAAGCCCCCAACCGTTGGGAGGAAAATATGATCAAACCCCCGTGAGGGGTCCACAGTGTGAAAATCCTAGTACGCCACACCTGCAGAGTCAGACAATGTCTTACACAGCCCCCTCCCTAGCCTTACACCCTGCATCCCCACCTCTGCCCTAATGCTACCCTCCACCCCCACCTCTGCATTTAGCATGCCCTAATCCCGTCCTTCACCCCCACCTCTGCATGTAGCATGATCCCACCCTCCTAACTCCTCATTCTGACTGCCGATAGGGAGAAATAACCATGTTCACAGTTATGTTAATGTCTTCAGAAAGTATTCATACCCCTTGACTTTATCCAAATTTTGTTGTTACAACCTGATTTCAGATTTAGATTTTGTGTCAAAGGCCTACACACAAGGTCAAAGTGGAAATATGTTTTTAGACTTTTTTAAACATATTAATTAAAAATGGAATTTTGAAATGTCTTAAGTCAGTAAGTATTCCCTTTTGTCATTCCTAACTCAGTTGCCGGAGAGGATCGAAACCGCTCAGGGATTTCACGATGAGGCCAATGGTGACCTTAAAATTGTTACAGAGTTTAATGGCTGTGATAGAAGAAAACAATGGATCAGCAACACTGTAATTACTCCAAAATACTAACATAAATGACAGAGTGAAAAGAATGAAGAGTGTACAGAATAAAAATATTCCAAAACATGCATCCTGTTTGCAACAAGGCACTAACGCAATACTGCAAAAAAGTGGCAAAGAAATTAACTTTTTGATCTGAATACAACTTGTTATGTTTGGGGCAAATCCAACACAATACATCACTGAGTACCACTCTCCATATTTTCAAGCATGGTGGTGGCTGCATCATGTTATGGGTATGCTTGTCATCGGCAAGGACTAGAGTTTTTAAAAGTGTTTTAAAAAGAAATGGAATAAAGCTAAGCACAGGCAAAATCCAAGAGGAAAACCTGGTTCAGTCTGCTTTCCAGCAGACACTGTGAGACAAATTAATCTTACAGAAGGACAAAACACAATGCCAAATATACACTGAAGTTGCTTACCAAGATGACATTGAATGTTCCTGAGTGGCCTAGTTACAGTTTTGACTTAAATTGGCTCAAATCTATGGCAATACTTGAAAATGGCTATCTACTGTAGCAATGATCACCAACCAACTTGACAGAGTTTGAAGAGTTTTAAAAACAGTAATGTGCAAATATTGAACAATCCAGTAGTGCAAAGCACTTAAAGACTTAACCAGAAAGACTCACAGCTGTAATCGCTGCCAAAGGTAATTTTAACATGTACATGTATTTAACATGTATTGAGTGAAAACTTAGGGAAATTAGATATTTCTGTATTTAATTTTCAATAAGTTTACAAACATTTCTGAAAACCTGTTTTCACTTTGTCATTATGGGCTATTGTGTGTAGATGGGTGAGTAACAAAATATATGTAATACATTTTTAAATCAGGCTGTAACACAACAAACTGTGGAAGAGAAGAGAAGAGAAGAGAAGAGAAGAGAAGAGAAGAGAAGAGAAGAGAAGAGAAGAGAAGAGAAGAGAAGAGAAGAGAAGAGAAGAGAAGAGAGGAGAGGAGAGGAGAGGAGAGGAGAGGAGAGGAGAGGAGAGGAGACGAGACTGGAAGAGAAGAGAAGAGAAGAGAAGAGAAGAGAAGAGAAGAGAAGAGAAGAGAAGAGAAGAGAAGAGAAGAGAGGAGAGGAGAGGAGAGGAGAGGAGAGGAGAGGAGAGGAGAGGAGAGGAGAGGAGAGGAGAAGAGAAGAGAAGAGACGAGACGAGACGAGACGAGACGAGACGAGACGAGAGGAGAGGAGAGGAGAGGAGAGGAGAGGAGAGGAGAGGAGAGAGATGGTTAGAATGAGCTTCTGCATCTTGCCCATCAGGTTGTGCTCAGAAATGACAAGTTATTGAGTTTGGGATTAGGGGCACCTTTTGCAAGGTTAGATCTGCTGACCCTGCTCAACCCCTGATGGATAGCAACAATGGCATTTACAGCGCCGGTGCCAAGGGTGCTGCCATTCAGTAATGAGATGTGGAACCATCTGCTGTGCCATCGTGGGGACACTGTAAGCTACCCTGGGTGATTAACACTCAAGGCACAAACTTACAAAGTAACTGCCAGTTTGCACCCGTATTCTGTAATTTCGCCTCTTTGGTTTAGCTGTCATTGTAAATGTTTCCGTCGGTGGTCTGTAACCAAACCCCAAAAAAGATTTTCCCCCGGGGAAAATAAGGAAATTCCAGCACCAAAGGGGCGGGAAAAAAAGCTTTTAGCATATTAAGTCAATTTGTGGTATGTTATTAACATAATGACGCAGCAATGCAATATTCTTCATACGTATCTTCGCTTCTCTTCAAGATAAATATGCACTGGAATAATTAGTGTGGACTCTTCGTTAAGCATTACATAACTTAATAAGAGCAATATGCAAATACTGAAAATGTAATGAGCAAGGAAAATGCCCTATATTCATAGAAACACTGGCAAAGATCCTCATACTATAAATCACCATTATGCAACATGTAATGAATCCAAATCAATGTATCACCCTTTTCCTGTAGTGCTTTCCAAAAATGGTGCATCTTCAAACTTCAAAACAGGCTATAACTCACAGAATAAGTCACATGTAACCTGAGGCTGATATTCCTTTTCTCATTGCCAGGCTGATGATCTTGGTGTGGGCAGGAGTTGGTGAAGGGAAGTGCCATGAACTAAATGCCTTACTGGGCAAACACTTAAATGTTACACTTATCGGGTAGGGCAATTTTAATAGTAAGATTCGGAAGTATTGGATACTGCATTGGATGTTTAGCAGAGGGAAACTGCTGCACCACAATTAGTGTTAAAAAGCCATTCACATTTGACAAATTCTGCCCATGTGGAAAAAATAAGTAGATGATTTCAAAAGTACAGCATTAGGAATGCAGTTAAACAAGTACATAGACAACAACATTGTAATATCCACAGCACTCTGTGTACAGTGTATTCTAGACTGCTAAATTAATGTCATTACAGCGATTACAATCCTGGCTGTATAGGTTTCTGCATATGTTCAGAATAATAATAATACACACAAAAGTTTTAGAACACATACTCATTCAAGGGTTTTTCTTAATTGCTTTACTATTTTCTACATTGTAGAACAATAGTGAAGACATCAAAACTATGAAATAACACATATGGAATCATGTAGTGTCCAAAAAAGTGTTAAACAAATCAAAATATATTTTATATTTGAGATTCTTCAAATAGCCACCCTTTGCCTTGATGACAGCTTTGRACACTCTTGGCATTCTCTTAACCAGCTCCATGAGGTAGTCACCTGGAATGCATTTCAATTAACAGGTGTGCCTTCTTAAAAGTTAATTTGTGGAATTTCTTTCCTTCTTAATGCTTTCGAGCCAATCAGTTGTGTTGTGACAAGGTGGGGGTGGTTTACAGAAGATAGCGCTATTTGGTAAAAGAACAAGTCCACATTTTGGCAAGAACAGCTCAAATAAGCAAAGAGAAAAGGCAGTCCATTATTATTTTAAGATATGAAGGACAATCAATGCGGAAAACGTGCAGTCGCAAAAACCATCAAGTGCTATGATGAAACTGTTTCTCATGAGGACCACCACAGGAATGGAATGCCCAGAGTTACCTCTGCTGCAGAGGATGAGTTCATTAGAGTTGCCAGTCTCAGAAATTGCAGCCCAAATAAATGCTTGACAGAGTTCAAGTAACAGACACATCTCAACATCAACTGCCTTCATGGTCACATTGCTGCAAAGAAACCACTACTTAAGGACACCAATAATAAGAAGAGACTTGCTTGGGCCAAGAAACACGAGCAATGGACATTAGAACGGTGGAAATTTGTCCTTTGGTCTGGAGTCCAAATTTAGATTTTTGGTTCCAACCGCCGTGTCTTTGTGAGACGCGGTGTGGGTGAACGGATGATATCCGCATGTGTATTTCGCACCGTAAAGCATGGAGAAGGCGGTGTTATGTTATGGGGGTGCTTTGCCTGTGACACTGTCTGTGATTTATTTAGAATTCTAGGCACACTTAACCAGCATGGCTACCACAGCATTCTGCAGCGATACGCCATCCCATCTGGTTTGGGCTTATCATTTGGAACTATCATCTGTTTTTCAACAGGACAATGACCCAACACACCTCCAGGCTGCGTAAGGGCTATTTGACCAAGAAGGAGAGTGATGGATTGCTGCATCAGATGACCTGGCCTCCACAATCCACCGACCTCAACCATATAGAGATGGTTTGGGATAAGTCGGACCGCAGAGTGAAGGAAAAGCAGCCAGCAAGTGCTCAGCATATGTGAGAACTTCTTCAAGACTGTTGGAAAAGCATTCCAGGTGAAGCTGGTTGAGATAATGCCAAGAGCGTGCAAAGCTGTCATCAAGGCAAAGGGTGGCTATTTGAATCTCAAATATAAAATGTAGTTTGATTTGTTTAACACTTTTTGGGGGGTTACTACATGATTCCATATGTGTAATTTCATAGATTTGATGTCTTCGCTATTGTTCTACAATGTAGAAAATAGTAAAAATAAAGAAAAACCCTTGAATGAATAGGTGTTCTAAAACTTTTGACTGGTAGTGTATGTACAAACTGAGTATGTTATATTATGTACAGTAGCCCATTTATCACTGACCCTAGATCTGTTGATTCATGGGGCTCACCATAGATAAAGAGAAACGGTGTTGTCCCAAGGTTCATGAACCTTAAAACACACCCACACAGAGATGCGCTTCCTCTAATTAAACCTAATGCAGCTGAAATGTATTCAACCGGGTACTCCCGCCACCATGAGCCAAATTACTAATGAATTAGGGATGGAGCGTGAATGTAAATAGCTGGGTGGATGGTGGGCTACTTACATCGACTGTGAATGTTTTGATATGCAAATTCTGGAGGTAAGAGAACACAATAGACTGAACAGATGTTGTGAGTTAAATCGAGACTGCTAGCACCATTTGTTCATGTTGCGGTGGTACCTTATATCAGCTTAAGGTAGCTGTGTTAACATCTCATTGAACCTGTTATTACAACGTGCGAGCGATCACATTAAAACAAAAGCAGGGGATGAGTCTTTTGGTTGTCGTAATTGGCCCCAGTGGAGTGCTCTATTACAGATGCACAGTGCATTGAGATATTGCTGCACATAGGTGAGATTTTATTCATGTAAATAGGAGCAGATTAGCAACTCCAAACATACTTTCTGCAAACTCAAACATTTACTTAAAACACTCATTAATGAAATTCAGCATCTAGAAAATCATGAATGTAGAAAAACTTAGTGGCCTATAATTAGCCACCTTCAAAAGTACATGAGGCTTCTGGCTACTCAGTCATTAATTCCTTCCCCAGTTCCCTTGTGGCTCTGGTGCACATTTTAAACTGATTAAATCACCACGTTCATTTCAGCACTCTGGCAGACTTGGAATTCAAATTTGTGAAGACAGTTCATTGGAAGGGATATGCTGTAGAGGACAAAAATGCAGGAATATTTACAATACAGGAAATTATATGTATTGGAACAAGGCAAAGACCACAATCGAACGATAAACATAAACAATTATAAACAATATGCGCATAACTTTGTGAATCAGAAAAAGGAAACAATGAGATGTTGGTTTTCTCCCCCATGTTAGTGGGTTTTGTAAGGTTGGTTTTCTCCCCCATGTTAGTGGGGTTGTGTAAGGTTGGTTTTCTCCCGCGCGCATGTCTAGTGGGTTGTGTAAGGTTGGTTTTCCCTCATGTTAGTGGGGTTGTGTAAGGTTGGTTTCTCCCCATGTTAGTTGGGTTTTGTAAGGTTGGTTTTCTCCCCCATGTTAGTGGGGTTGTGTAAGGTTGGTTTTCTCCCCATGTTAGTGGGTTTTGTAAGGTTGTTTCTTTTAGCGTTTTGGTATTGTTTTCTCACCCATGTTAGTGGGGTTGTGTAAGGTTGGTTTTCTCACCCATGTTAGGTGGGTTGTGTAAGGTTGGTTTTCTCCCCCATGTTAGTGGGTTGAGTAAGGTTGGTTTTCTCCCCCATGTTAGTGGGGTTGTGTGAGGTTCTGAATTAGATAATCTGTCCCTGAACATATGGAGGGATTTACTTTCAGTCAAATGGTTTCACAAATCAGATGGCAAAAATGCTTAGGACGATTGTACCTGATATATAAACATGAGAACAGAACTGAACAAAGCAGATACTGTATATGGATATGGTAGATGACACATTGTATAATTGGTCACACTTTATTTGGACAGATGGTCATACTATCAACAAACTATCTGTTGATAAGCAACTGCGTGCTGTTATGGTAAGGGTAAGGTTAGGGTTAGGATAAGGGTTAAGATTGAGGTAAGGGTTAGTAGATAGTTACTGATAGTCTGAGAACATCTACAGGTGGATATCCAAATAAAGTGTTTACCATATCATTTTTTTTGTGCGATGGCAAGTTAAAACCATATAGGCCTCTTACCAGCCAACATAGATAACATGTGTACAATGCCAGCCAGTATAGATAACATGTGTACAATGCCAGCCAGTATAGATAACATGTTTATAATGCCAGCCAGTATAGATAACATGTTTATAAGCCAGCAGTATACGATAACATGTTTACATTCCAGCCATTCTAGGTAACATGTTTACAATGCCAGCCATTATAGATAATACATTTACAATGCTAGTAGTATAAGATAACATGTTTACAATGCCAGCCCAGTATAGATAACATGTTTACAATGCCAGCCAGTATAGATAACATGTTTACAATGCCAGCCAGTATAGATAACATGTTTACAATGCCAGCCAGTATAGATAACATGTTTACAATGCAGCCAGTATAGATAATACATTTACAATGCCAGCCAGTATAGATAACATGTTTACAATGTCAGCCAGTATACATAACATGTTTCACATGCCAGCCAGTATAGATAACATGTTACAATGCAGCCAGTTTAGATAACATGTTTACAATGCCAGCCAGTATAGATAACATGTTTACAATGCCAGCCAGTATAGATAACATGTTTACAATGCAGCCAGTTACATAACATGTTTACAATGCCAGCCAGTATAGATAACATGCTTACAATGCCAGCCAGTATAGATAACATGTTTACAATGCCAGCCAGTATAGATAACATGTTTACATTGCCAGCAGTATAGATAACATGTTTACAATGCCAGCCAGTATAGATAACATGTTTACAATGCCAGCAAGTATAGATAACATGTTTACAATGCCAGCCAGTATAGATAATACATTTAAAATGCTAGCTAGTATAGATAACATGTTTACAATGCCAGCCAGTATAATAACATGTTTACAATGCCAGCCAGTATAGATAACATGTTTACAAGCCAGCCAGTATAGATAACATGTTACAATGCCAGCCATATGAATATACAATGTTACAATGCCAGCCAGTATAGAAAACATGTTTACAATGCCAGCCAGTATAGATAACATGTCTACAATGTCGTCCAGTATAGATAACATGTTTACAATGCCAGCCAGTATAGATAACATGTTTCAAATGCCAGCCAGTATAGATAACATGTCTACAATGTCGTCCAGTATAGATAACATGTTACAATGTCGTCCAGTATAGATAACATGTTTACAATGTCGTCCAGTATAGATAACATGCTTACAATGACGTCCAGTATAGATACATGTTTACAATGTCGTCCAGTATAGATAACATGTTACAATGTCGTCCAGTATAGATAACATGTCTACAATGTCGTCCAGTATAGAATACATGTCTACATGTCAGTCCAGTATAGAAACATGCTTACAATGCCAGCCAGTATAGATAACAGTTTACAAGTGTCGTCCAGATAGATAACAGTTTACAATGCCAGCCAGTATGATAAACATGTTTACAATGTCGTCCAGTATAGATAACATGTTTACAATGCAAGTCAGTATAGATAACATGTTTACAATGTCGTCCAGTATAGATAACATGTTTACAATGCCAGCCAGTATAGATAACATGTTTACAATGCCAGCCAGTATACATAACATGTTTACAATGCCAGCCAGTATAGATAACATGCTTACAATGCCAGCCAGTATAGATAACATGTTTACAATGCCAGCCAGTATAGATAACATGTTTACAATGCCAGCCAGTATAGATAACATGTTTACAATGCCAGCCAGTATAGATAACATGTTTACAATGCCAGCAAGTATAGATAACACATGTTTACAATGCAGCCAGATAGATAATACATTTACAATGTAGCTAGTATAGATAACATGTTTCCAATGCCAGCCAGTATACATAACATGTTTACAATGCCAGCCAGTATAGATAACATGTTTACAATGCCAGCCAGTATAATAGATACATGTTTACAATGCCAGCCAGTATAGATAACATGTTTACAATGCCAGCCAGTATAGAAAACATGTTTACAATGCCAGCCAGTATAGATAACATGTCACAATGTCGTCCAGTATAGATAACATGTTTACAATGCCAGCCAGTAATAGATAACATGTTTACAATGCCAGCCAGTATAGATAACATGTCTACAATGTCCGTCCAGTATAGATAACATGTCTACAATGTCGTCCAGTATAGAATAACATGTTTACAATGTCGTCCAGTATAGATAACATGTCTACAATGTCGTCCAGTATAGATAACATGTCTACAATGTCGTCCAGTATAGATAACATGCTTACAATGCCAGCCAGTATAGATAACATGTTTACAATGTCGTCCAGTATAGATAACATGTTTACAATGCCAGCCAGTATAGATAACATGTTTCAATGTCGTCCAGTATAGATAACATGTTTACAATGCCAGTCAGTATAGATAACATGTTTACAATGTCGTCCAGTATAGATAACAATGTTTTACAATGCCAGCCAGTATAGATAACATGCTTACAATGTCGTCCAGTATAGATAACATGCTTACAATGCTGGCCAGTATAGATAACATGTTTACAATTCCAGCCAGTATAGATAACAAGTTTACAATGCCAGCGAGACTAGATAACATTTTTACATAAGAGGAACATTTAATTTGATTGTTAATTGTTGTCAGCTTGTACAAGCATGTTTTTGCTCGTGTGACTGAATTTGACTAATTACAATGTCAGATATTCAATACAAAGGCCAAGTCATGCTGCAAAATATGTCATGTCGGAACGGTTCAAACAAGCATCACCTCTAATAAACTTCTGTTCTGTTACAACTGTGATTTCCTCTCTCCTCAGAACCTTGAAAAAAAGAACAGAGAACATGAAGGTAGATAGTCACACATTGTTAACAATGGAAAATGCATTCCAAAAATGAACACACTGGTTTGCATATCTTATTCAACATTTCTTTATTAATTTATTGTATTTTGTCTCTAAAGGAAAGTGAATAAATGGGAACACTTGCAGGGCTCCACAATAGGGCTCCTTATTACAAATGAATTACAGCACATATACACGGAGTGCACAAAACATTAAGAACACTGCTCTTTCCATGACAGATTGACCAAGGGAATCCAGGTGAAAGCTATGATTATTGATGTCACTTGTTAAATCCACTTCAATCAGTGTAGATGAAGGTGAGGAGACAGGTTAAAGGATTTTTAAGCCTTCAGACAATTGAGACATGGATTGTGTATTTGTGCCATTCAGAGGGTGAATGGGCAAGACAAAAGATTTGAACCTTTCAACGGGGTATGGTAGTAGGTGCCAGGCGCACCGATTTGTGTCAAGAACTGCAACGCTACTAAGTTTTTCACACTCAATAGTTACCACTTGTGGTCCACCACCCAAAGGACATCCAGCCAACTTGACACAACTGTGGGAAGCATTGGAGTCAACATGGGCCAGCATCCCCGTGGAATGCTTTCGAAACCTTTTAGGGTCTATGCCCGGACGAAAGGAATTCTTAATGTTTTGTACACTCAGTTTATATTACAGCTGTGTTTTTATATAGCCATCTACCGGATGTCCTTACAAAGTCCCCAGTGGCAGGATGTTTCTATCATTGTTTTTCCTTTGCAGATCTGTTGTGTACAGTAAAAGCAAAGCTTGTGCCACTTTCTGCAAAGACATCACACTCATGATAGGTGGGAGTAAAAGCTGCATGTAAAATGTGCATTTTTGATTTAGGTTTACAAACAGTGAGAAGCAAAGCAATGCATCCTATCAATGTCATTTGAAACAGTGCTAAACAGTGCAGTTTTGCAACTTCAACATATTTCGCATTTCTCATACACCTTCACTCAAACTCTATGTGACTGACCGGCTCCATTCGGTCTTATGTAGCACATTTTTTAAGTGGTGTTTTTTACATTGGATAAAAGTAGAGACTCAGAGCTAGAAAATGGTATATCATACACTACAGATGAGGAACAATGGGAAAGTAGTTCTGCTTTGAACGTTGATAAACTTGTAACCTCACTTTTTAGAAAGTGGCCTTTGAATCTTTTGGTACCTACTGGAGAGCTCGTCTTTGTCTACAACCATTCAGCATCGTTCACACCCTCTTAAGCTTTAGCCCCACCCATCTCTTTAAAGATTGCACATGTGAGGCCATGGACTAAACAACCAAAGATTTCAATACTAAAGGCTTGTTTATACTATGGGTGTGTTCGTGAATTTAATCTGGAGAGCCAGAGTGTGCTCTGGGCGGTCATGAACTCAGATGTTTGTCAGATTGTCCGTTTGTAAATTCAGAGCGTTTTGCTCTCGGAGCGTTCAGAGCACAAACTGGACGCTCTGACCGAGGAGTAGGCTTGATCCGAGCGTTCTGTCCTAACAACAGCAGTCAAGCACACAAGCTAACTGGCTAACTTTGGCTTGCTTGCAAGCTACTTCCAGACACAAATGAGAGAACAGCTCACTCTGACCATTTTACTCACCCTAGCAGAGCTGGTTAGGCTGTGTTTATGTTATCCAGAGCGTTGGTGACTGCAACTGTGCTGCTGGCAAACATTTTATTATGCTGTTTTGCGGCTATCTACTCTGAAATCGGAGTAGATAGCCAGAGCGAATTTACGAAAGCACCCGAATGTCCATTTTGAACACACAACGACTATACCACTTAGCTAAGCTAAGATTGACGGGAATAATTAAGTCAGTAAACGTTGGGTAGTTAGTTAGATCGCCTATAGGTAACATACTGGCAAGTTTGATGTATGAGTAGCCAACTAATGTTAAGTAGCGAGCTAACATACCGATACATGCTGCTGTAAAGATATGCTATGTGGTTTGTAAGGAGAGCGTAGCTAATAAATTGTCAAGTAACATAAGGTGTAAGGTAACTTATTCGAAAAGTCATTACTTTATTACATTGCTACTTCTATCAACAGTCATCGCAGTGACATCATGAACATTCTATTGAAATGGTTACTTGCATAGTGGAGTCTTTTGTTAAGACATGTAGCTAGCTAGCTAAACAATGAACCATCATCCCAACTCATGAAGTTATTACCCTGCATGAATCTGCAAGTAACTAACCAACCAGGTTAGCTAACATTAGGCTATAACTAGCAAAGCAAATGGCTCTGAGATACGAAAAATATTACTACACAGATCATATATGTAATGTTAGCTAGCGAGCCAGCCAGCTAACGTTAGCTAGCTAACAGTACACTAACTTGAAATGAAAATGACTATTCTGACAAAATCAGAAATGTGTAATATCTGAAATTGTAGCTAGCTAGACTATCTTACCCATATACATGGATGGGCACGTCTTCCTCTCTGTCACGGATGCCATGGTTGCCATTAGTTTGAAGATGTAATCCGGAGGCAGGTTTTTTCTCCATCTCCTTAGCTATCATACTCTAATTCCACTGATTTCAAAACTCGGTCCTCCAGAAAGTGGAGAGCAACACTTATGCAGTTCTACTACGTGATATATATTTTTTAAAGCCACCTTAGAAAGGATTACCTACATGGCATACACGTTTGTTATTAAGGCAAATGAAAGTTCACATGTTCCATAAGACATTTCTGACAGAAAACGCATTTTGATTAAAAAAAGGCTATCCTGTGAAGTAGTGATGCGCGACATACACCTAGTTTCCTGAAACGAGTCACTCATGTGTTTATAGCCAGAGTTAAAGCTATGTTTCTATTAGGTTGCATAGATGAAAAATGTCTCCGGTCAGAATAGATCTAAGCAGTATGACAAAAAAATACTTTACCAATAATATTCTCAACTGTTCAATATAATCTAAAGTATTTTTCATTGGCCTTAATGGCCTGACCTTAAATGTATCTTATGACCATTGCAAATCCCTCTTTAATGAGATACATGTAACTCTGACCTCAGGCTACATGGCCTTACAGCAGTTAGCTAGGCTTCTATTCTAAAGGCAGTAGTACCAGGCTCTCCATTAGTAGCTGTCAGAGGTGGAAGCCCTTCCCTGACTTCCTCCTGTACCGATAGCCAATGGTGTGTGCAAAAGCAATTTCAGAACTCATCTGAGCTTCCTTTTGGAACGTATACCCATAATATCGCATTTACATTCCTTACAGAAAAACAAGGAACAGTGGCTATAGTGGCTATAGAGAAAAGGATAGGTTGGATATGTACATGGTTTAAATATGGAAAACTAAATCATTCTTCTTGAAGTATTCTCACCCTGGGTTCTTTAGATGTGGCATCACCTGTCCGATTTCTGTGGTATTTCCCCTGCATAACCTGTCAGGTTTCTGCGGTATCTCTCCTTCTTAACCTGTCCGGTTTCTGTGGTATTTCCCCTGCATAACCTGTCCGGTTTCTGTGGTATTTCCCCTGCATAACCTGTCCGTTTTCTGTGGTATTTTATCTGCATAACCTGTCCGGTTTCTGTGGTATTTCCCCTGCATAACCTGTCCGGTTTCTGTGGTATTTCCCCTGCATAACCTGTCTGGTTTCTGTGGTATTTACCCTGCATAAGCTGTCCGATTTCTGTGGTATTTCCCCTGCATAACCTGTCAGGTTTCTGTGGTATTTCCCCTGCATAAGCTGTCCGGTCTCTGTGGTATTTCCCCTGCATAACCTGTCCGGTTTCTGTGGTATTTCCCCTGCATAACCTGTCCGGTTTCTGTAGTATTTCCCATGCATAACCTGTCCGGTTTCTGTGGTATTTCCCCTGCATAACCTGTCAGGTTTCTGTGGTATTTCCCATGCATAACCTGTCCGGTTTCTGTGGTATTTCCCCTGCATAACCTGTCGGGTTTCTGTGGTATTTCCCCTGCATAACCTGTCCGGTTTCTGTGGTANTGTGGTATTTCCCCTGCATAACCTGTCCGGTTTCTGTGGTATTTCCCCTGCATAACCTGTCAGGTTTCTGTGGTATTTCCCCTGCATAACCTGTCAGGTTTCTGTGGTATTTCCCCTGCATAACCTGTCCGGTTTCTGTGGTATCTTCCCCACATTCCTTACATAATTTATTAAGCAATTATTATAATCATATTTGGGGAATCACCAGGAAATTCATAAATCACCAGGAATTCATAAATAAATAATTATAATTTCAGGAAATCTGTTCCCAACTATTCCCATGAATATAAGAAGAGACGTGATGGTGTCTCAATGTAATGAAGGTATGAAATTATTGTTATTTTCAAATACAGTCTATTTTTGGGCATAGTTGTGGTCAATTTGAAGCGTGCAAATTATTATAATTATGTTCCAGCCCAACTGACCATCTGCTCAGACAAAAATTGGCCCGCGAGTGAATCTAGTTGCCTACCCCTGCTTAAAGTGATTGTTAGATAAGAGACAAAAATTATGACCTAGGTCAAGGCCTCACCCTCGATGCTTTGGTAAAGGAGTTACGTAGGCTACAAGGGGAAATACTCTAATGAGTGAAGTCACAAAGGTCTGGGGAGTGACGTGTCTAGTGGGTGGTACCAGTCCACTCCCAGGTCTATTTATGGACTTTCCCATATGTGACTGACCGCCTCGATTTGGTCTTATGTAGCAATTTTTGAAATTGTGTTTTTTTACATTGGATAAAAGTAGAGACTCAGAGCTAGAAAATGGTATATCATACACTGCAGTTGAGGAACAATGAGGAACAATTTGAAAGTTGATAAACTTGTAACCCCACTTTTGCAAAAATGGCCCCTTAAATGTTTTGGTACATCTACTGAAGAGCTCTTCTTTGTGTACACCTATTCAGATTCGCTCACACTGTCTTAAGCCTTAGTCCCACCCATCTCTTTAAGGATTCACATGTGAGGCCATGTGGTAAACACATGCTATATCAAATAAAATCGTTGTTAATTTGTTTATTCGTCACAGTTTATTCGTCACATGCACAGGATACAGAAGGTGTAAACGGTACAGTGATAGTACTTGCATACTTGCATAGTAGCAATATTAAAAACATAAATATATTATAAATATTTTATCGTTATTATATGACGCTTACCCGAAACACTTGTCTAAATTGATGAGTCATGTGAAGGAAATGCTATAACCACCCCTCACCCACATCTAGCTAAGTGAATGGGTTACTATTGTCTAAACATGTACACGTCATGTACATGTCATGAAATACAACCGATGGCCGTAATCACCCCCAGACACACCGCCTAATTTGATGGGTTATGTTTAGACATGTAGCTAGCTAGGTAGCTAAACAATGAACCGGCATAACCCCAACTCATATTACTACTAATACAAATATTGTCATAGCTGTAGTATGAATCTTCAGGTAGCTAAAGCTAACAAATTAGGTTCAATGTTAACTAGCTAAAATTAGGCTACAACTAGCAATGCAAATGAATTTCTGATTTGAATAATATTAATACAGATCATACACATAACGTTAGCTAGCGAGCCAGCAAGCAAGCTAAGTTTTGGCTAGCTAACTAACAGTATGCTTGTCACGTTCCTGACCTGTTTTCCTTGTTTTTGTATGTGTTTAGTTGGTCAGGGCGTGAGTTGGGGTGGGCATTCTATGTTATGTGTTTCTATGTTGGGTTAAATGTGTTGCCTGATATGGTTCTCAATTAGGGGCAGGTGTTTGACGTTTCCTCTGATTGAGAACCATATTTAGGTAGGCTGTTCTCACTGTTTGTTTGTGGGTGATTGTTCCTGTGTCTGTGTATGTCGCACCACACGGGACTGTTTCGTTTTCGTTCGTGTATGTGTTCGTTCRTGTTAGTGCGTTATGTTCTCTAGTWCAGGTTTGTTCACATCGTTTATTGTTTTGTAGTTATTCAAGTGTTCTTCGTGTTCGTCGTCTTGTTTAAATAAATTTCATCATGTATTCCACCTACGCTGCATTTTGGTCCGATCCCTACTCCTCCTCTTCAGACGAAGAGGAGGAAAGCAACCGTTACAATGCTTTAACTTGCAATAAAAATTACTTTCTGACAAAATTAGAAACTTATATCTGGAAAATGTAGCTAGACTCTTACATGGATCACACCGACTGTGGCGTGTGCAGAAAGTAGCCATTCACTTTTTCCTACTGATCTGTCGATAGCATCTGCTAAATTCAGGGCATCAATGTTGTTGAGAAAAGTAGCAAACTATTGTAGTTCTCAAAGGCTAACGTTATATCTTTCAAAAACCAGTGCCAGTCAGCGCCGTTTCAGCTGAGGGAGGATACTTTGTTTTCATGAGCATGGCCTTATTTCTATTACAGCATATTGGATGACTCTTATTCATATTCCATTCACCCAGTTTAATGTAACAGCGATAGGTTTAGGCTACTACATGATCCTCAAATTTTCTCTTTACACATCATGAGGTTGCTACAACCTAGCCTATGAATGAAAGTTTACAACGTAGGTGCACACAGGTTGAGAGACAAATTTAAGGTGACAGACCTCAAAAATCTAGCTGATATAGGGTGTAATCATTAGTCCAACAGTTGCAAACGAGAGTTTCTATTGGACAAATTCAGGTCTGTTTATCCCCGTTTTGTTCCGTTTCCTTCCATTTAAGAAACGTTTTCAACAGAATTGGCGGAATGAATACACCCCTGATCACACGCAAACAGAGTTCACTCTCATAACCTCCAAGTTGTATTCGTTTGTGGACTTCAATGCACAACAAATACGCTGTATGGGACCAGGCTAAAAAACCTTTCCAAGCAAAACCTCTACAAACAGCCTACAGTTGAAGTCGGACGTTTACATACACTTAGGTTGGAGTCATTAAAACTAGTTTTTCAACCACTCCACAAATTTCTTGTTAACAAACTATAGTTTTGGCAAGTCAGTTAGGACATCTACTTTGTGCATGACACAAGTAATCTTTCCAACAATTGTTTACAGACAGATTATTTCACTTATAATTCACTGTATCACAATTCCAGTGGGTCAGCAGTTTACATACACTAAGTTGACTGTGCCTTTAAACAGCTTGGAAAATGATGTCATGGTGTAACGTTCGTCTTCCTCCTCGTCTGAGGAGGAGCAAGGATCGGACCAAAGCGCAGCGTGGTTTGAATACATACTATCGTTTATTAAACGAAGACGAAAAAACACTTGAACAAACTACAAAACAATAAACGACGTGAACAGACCTGAACTTAAGAACATATAAAACATGAACGCACGAACAGGAACAAACGAACAAAACAGTACCGTGTGAACAAACGAACAAACACAGACACAGCAACAATCACAGCAACAATCACCCACAAACAAACAGTGAGAACAGCCTACCTTAATATGGTTCTCAATCAGAGGAAACGTAAAACACCTGCCCCTGATTGAGAACCATATCAGGCTAATGCAATGAACCCAACATAGAAACACATAACATAGAATGCCAACCCAGCTCACGTCCTGACCAATTAAACAAGGCTAAACAAAGGAAATAAGGTCAGGAACGTGACACATGGCTTTAGAAGCTTCTGATAGGCTAATTGACATAATTTGAGTCAATTGGAGGTGTACCTGTGGATGTATTTCAAGGCTTACCTTCAAACTCAGTGCATCTTTGCTTGACATCATGGGAAAGTCAAAAGAAATCAGCCAAGACCTCAGAAAAAAAATGGTAAACCTCCACAAGTCTGGTTCATCCTTGGGAGCAATTTCCAAACGCCTGAAGGTACCAAGTTCATCTGTACAAACAATGGAACGCAAGTATAAACACCATGGTACCACACAGCCGTCATACCGCTCAGGAAGGAGACGTGTTCTGTCTCCTAGAGATGAACGTACCTTGGTGCGAAAAGTGCAAATCAATCCCAGAACAACAGCAAAGGACCTTGTGAAGATGATGGAGGAAAGGGGTACAAAAGTATCTATTTCCACAGTAAAACGACTCCTATATCGACATAACCTGAAAGGCCGCTCAGCAAGGAAGAAGCCACTGCTCCAAAACCTCCATAAAAAAACAGACTACGGTTTGCAACTGCACATGGGGACAAAGATTGTACTTTTTGGAGAAATGTCTTCTGGTCTGATGAAACAAAAATGGAACTGTTTAGCCATAATGACCATCGTTATGTTTGGAGGAAAAAGGGGGTGGCTTGCAAGCCGAAGAACACCATCCCAACTGTGAGGCACGCGGTGGCAGCATCATGTTGTGGGGGTGCTTTGCTGCAAGAGGGACTGGTGCAAATCACAAAATAGATGGCTTCATGAGGTAGGACAATTATGTGGATATATTGAAGCAACATCTCAAGACATCAGTCATGATGTTAAAGCTTGGTTGCAAATGGGTCTTCCAAATGGACAATGACCCCAAGGATATTTCCAAAGTTGTGGCAAAATGGCTTAAGGACAACAAAGTCAAGGTATTGGAGTGGCCATCACAAAACCCTGACCTCAATCCTATAGAAATATGTGTGCAGAACTGAAAAAGCATGTGTGAGCAAGGAGGCCTACAAACCTGACTCAGTTACACCAGCTCTGTCAGGAGGAATGGGCCAAAATTCACCCAACTTATTGTGGGAAGCTTGTGGAAGACTACCTGAAATGTTTTACCCAAGTTAAACAATTTAATGCTATTCAATGCTACCAAATAATGCTACCAAATTCTAATTGAGTGTATGTAAACAAAATAATGAAATAAATTCTGCAATAAATCATTCTCTCTACTATTATTCTGACATTTCACATTTTTTAAATAAAGTGGTGATCCTAACTGACCAAAGACAGGGAATTTTTAACCAGGATTAAATGTCAGGAATTGTGAAGAACTGAGTTTAAATGTATTTGGCTAAGGTGTATGTAACTTCGGACTTCAACTGTACATCGTTGTCACCATATTCGCTAAATTAGCATCATAGTCAGCATAGCTAATAGAACTAACGCGTTAGTAAACCCGCTACAATCATGCAGTAACGTTAGTGTACAGTCAGTATTGGTTGCAATAAACTAGTAATACCAAAAGCTTACCTTGACTTGGAAGATTTCCAGTGTTGTGTTGGAAAGTCATGGCCAGCTAGCTAACATATCATCCCTCTGTTTGAGCAGGGTGTTTCCATAGGCTAGTGAAAGTGAAAAAAAATTACATACTCTCTCTCTCTCTCTCTATATTTCTCTCTTGCTTCTCCTTTATTTTGGAAGAAATTAATTTGTTCAAAACTGTTCAACTATTTCCTTTTTCTCTCTTTGAGTCAACTACTCACCACATTTTTTACACTGCAGTGCTAGCTAGCTGTAGCTTATGCTTTCAGTACTAGATTAATTCTCTGATCTTTGATTGGGTGGACAACATGTCAGTTCATGCTGCAAAAGCTCTGATAGGCTGTAGGATGT
This sequence comes from Salvelinus sp. IW2-2015, assembly GCF_002910315.2. Taxonomy (NCBI): domain Eukaryota; kingdom Metazoa; phylum Chordata; class Actinopteri; order Salmoniformes; family Salmonidae; genus Salvelinus; species Salvelinus sp. IW2-2015. Next base: position 5,964,702 of record NC_036848.1, read on the forward strand.
CCTCCGGAAGTTGTCATAATTACTGTGTAAGTCTAAGGAATGGGTTGAGAACCATGAGCCTCCTAGGTTTCGTATTAGAAGTCGATGTACCCAGAGGAGGATGGAAGCTAGCTGTCCAACGACTACACCATGGTGCTTCCCTACTCGAGTGCTGTTGAGGCTACTGTAGATTGCAAAATAGTGTGTTTTAATCAGTTATTTGGTGACATGACCATATTTAGTATAGTTTTATCTAAAAATGATAACTTTTTAAATGTTTTACAATTAAACATTTTATGAAATTCACGGAGGATGATGGTCCTCCCCTTCCTCCTCTGAGGAGCCTCCACTGCTATCAACACATGCTGAACAGCTAACGTTATAGACAGAAGCGTGCTACATGGCAGACCAATTCAAGCTCATCTCTCGGCATGTCCAGCCCATACATTATCTTAACTAATTATCTAATTAACTAATTATCGTAACATGGCTAGTGGGAAGGTTCCTTTCTTTTTCCATGGCTAAACCAACTAGGCTCGTAATTTAACAATTTTCTTCATATTTATGGATGGAATACAAGTTTGTTATTAGGGAACATGAATGTTCACTTGTTCCAGAGGTCATTTCTCCCCAAAAACGCATTTTGATAAAAAAATTACTTTTACGTTCAAATGCTGCTCCTGTGAAGTAGTGACGTGCGACATACGCCTAGTTTCCTGAAACGAGTCACATATGGTCTGAACACAGAAAATAATTTCCCTCCCTCCCGCGACACAGCAGAACGGTATGAACCGATTCCAACCTGAACTTATCTCGTACAAATGGCACATGCTCAATTGTGCATGTTTGTTTTATCCTCCTCAGACTAAGATTCTCTTTTCTATTCAGAATGAAGATGCTAGCTCTTTCTCCAGTCTCACATTCATGTGCCCCAGTTGATTGAATGAATTCACTGAAAAACTGAATAGGCATAAGAAGGATTTGTCATACTGGCAGGATTTCTGGTTATATACAATATGCAATATGCATCCAGATCTCCGTGCGTCTGTGCTGTGAACCCAGTTTTTTTGGAAGGGCTTAGTCACTCATTGCTCGTCCCAGCAGGATACGTGGCACAATCCAACATTTTCAAATGAAATCGAATAATAAAATGTTGAATCCCTAAACCAACAATTGTATCTGATTAAAAAGAGGATAAAATCCAATTGTCTTTCATCCAACACAGTAAATGTTGTTTACTTTGCCTGAGGAGGCTTATTGGTAAGGAAACAATTATATTTATTTTATTACCAATTGATTCACTCTTACGCAGATCTGCTTATTAATGAACAATTGTAGACAATGTGTTTGTTGCCTGGTCCAATTTAGAGGTCTTACGCTCATTTGTGCTTCTATTAAATAACTTTCACTGTGTGGGTGGAGGTATCCCAACCATCTTCAGTAAAAGGAGATGTGAATGTAATTAGCAAATAGTTTCTTAAACAGAAGAGCTCTAAGATTATGGCAGATGAATGAAACAATAGAGAAGCCACCATATGATGTCTGTAAATCCCATTAGGGGAGTTCATCTTTGAATATACAAATAACCAGTCATAGGATCTCTTATTATTGAGATCACAGTAGATATGCATTTTTTATCTTACATATCAAATGTTCTCAATACACTTATATCCTACCTTAGCTGACATACAATTTATAATTATGTCTGTGGCCTAACTACTTTTACTTTTCGTGTGCAACAGCCAATGGTGTAAAAAGGTGGGACTCTATACGCAAAGCATATTATTGTATAACTTTAATGCTCCCAATATAGAAATATACAGTTGAAGTTGGAAGTTTACATACACCTGAGCAAAATACATTTAAACTCAGTTTTTCACAATTCCTGACATTTAATCCTAGTTAAAATTCCCTGTCTTAGGTCAGTTAGGATCACCACTTTACTTTAGGAATGTGAAATGTCAGAATAATAGTAGAGAGAATGATTTCTCTCAGCTTTTATTTCTTTGGTCACATTCCCAGTGGGTCAGAAGTTTACATACACTCAATTACTATTTGGTAGCATTGCCTTTAAATTGTTTAACTTGGGTCAAACATTTCGGGAAGCCTTCCACAAGCTTCCCAAAATAAGTTGGGTGAAATTTGGCCCATTCTTCCTGACAGAGCTGGTGTAACTGAGTCAGGTTTGTAGGCCTCCTTGCTCCCATACGCTTTTTCAGATCTGCCCACACATTTTCTATGGGATTGAGGTCATTGCTTTGTGATGGCCACTCCAAAACCTTGACTTTGTTGTACTTAAGCCATTTTGCCACAACTTTGGAAGAATGCTTGGGATCATTGTCCAGTTGGAAGGACCCATTTGCAACCAAACTTTAACTTCCTGACTGATGTCTTGAGATGTTGCTTCAATATATCCACATCATTTTCCTTCCCTCATGATGCCATCTATTTTGTGAAGTGCACCAGTCCCTCCTGCAGCAAAGCACCCCCACAACATGATGCTGCCACCCCCGTGCTTCACAGTTGGGATGGTGTTCTTCGGCTTGCAAGCCTCCTCCTTTTTCCTCCAAACATAACAATGGTAATTATGACCAAACAGTTCTATTATTGTTTCATCAGACCAGAGGACATTTCTCCAAAAAGTATGATCTTTGTCCCCATGTGCAGTTGCAAACCATAGTCTGGCTTTTTTATGGCAGTTTTGGAGCAGTGACTTCTTCCTTGCTGAGCGGTCTTTCCAGGTTATGTCGATATAGGACTCTTTTTACTGTGGATAAAGATACTTTTGTACCCCTTTCCTCCAGCATCTTCACAAGGTCCTTTGCTGTTGTTCTGGGATTGATTTGCACCTTTCGCACCAAAGTACGTTAATCTCTAGGAGACAGAACGCGTCTCCTTCCTGAACGGTATGACGGCTGTGTGGTCCCATGGTGTTTATACTTGCGTACTATTGTATGGACAGATGAACCTGGTACCTTCAGGCGTTTGGAAATTGCTCCCAAGGATGAACCAGACTTGTCGAGGTCTTGGCTGATTTCTTTTGGATTTTCCCATGATGTCAAGCAAAGAGGCACTGAGTTTGAAGATATGCCTTGAAATACATCCACAGGTACACCTCCAATTGACTCAAATTATGTCAATTAGCCTATCAGAAGCTTCTAAAGCCATGACATCATTTCCTGCAATTTTCCAAGCTGTTTAAAGGCACAGTCAACTTAGTGTATGTAAACTTCTGACACACTGGAATTGTGATACAGTAAATTATAAGTGAAATAATCTGTCTGTAAACAATTATTGGAAAAATTACTTGTGTCATGCACAAAGTAGATGTCCTAACCGACTTGCCAAAACTATAGTTTGTTAACAAGAAATTTGTGGAGTGGTTGAAAAACTAGTTTTAATGAATCCAACATAAGTGGATGTAAACTTCCAACTTCAACTGTATATATGTATATATATATACAGTACCAGTCAAAAGTTTGGACTCACCTACTCATTCCATGGTTTTTCTTTATTTGTACTATTTTCTACATTGTAGAATAATAGTGAAGACATCAAAACTATGAAATAACACATATGGAATCATGTAGTAACCACATTTTTTTTAAAGATGAGAGTCTAAGAGTCTTTAAGTGCCTGTTGGTTGTCCTTCTGGAAGGTTCTCCTTTCTCCACAGAGGAATTCTGGATCTCTGTCAGAGAGACTATTGGGATCTTGGTCATCTCTCTGACCAAGGCCCTTCTCCCCGAAATGCTCAGTTTGTCTCTAGGAAGAGTCTTTACAAACGTCTTCCTTTTAAGTATGATTGAGGCCAGTGTGTTCTTGGGCACCTTCAATTTTGCAGAAATGTTTTAGTGCCCTTTCCCAGATCTGTGCTATGACTCAATCCTGTCTCGGAGCTCTACGGACAATTCCTTCGACCTCATGGCTTGGTTTTTGCTCTGACATGCACTGTCAACTGTGGGACGTTATACAGACAGGTGTGTGCCTTTCCAAATCATGACCAATCAATTGAATTTACGACAGGTGGACTCCAATCAAGTTGTAGAAACATCTCAAGGATGATCAATTGAAACAGGATGCACCTAAGTTCAATATCGAGTCTCAAAGCAAAGGGTCTGAATAGTTATGTGAATAAGGTATTTCAGGTTTTTATAAGTTTGCAAAAATGACTAAAAACCTGTTTTCTCTTAGTTATTATGGGGTATTGTGTGTAGATTGATGGGGATTTGTATATATATAATCAATTTAAGAATAAGGCTGTAACGAAATAAAATGTGGAAAAAGTCAAGGGGTCTGAATACTTTCCGAATGCACTGTATGTATATATATATTTTTTTTAATTGTATTGCTTCAAATCCTTCACAGCAATCAGGATGACTAAACAACATCTTAGCTATAGTGAAGGCTCACTCAACCTGATGTAGGCTGCAGGTATTGCAATAACAACCTCAATTCGAGACAGCACTTCACGTCAACCTCAATTCGAGACATCACTTCACTTCCACCTCAGTTCGAGACATCACTTCACTTCCACCTCATTTCGAGACATCACTTCACTTCCACCTCAGTTCAAGACAGCACTTCACTTCCACCTCAGTTCGAGACATCACTTCACTTCCACCTCAGTTCGAGACAGCACTTCACTTCCACCTCAGTTCGAGACATCACTTCACTTCCACCTCAGTTCAAGACATCATTTCACTTCCATCTCAGTTCAAGACATCACTTCACTTCCACCTCAGTTCGAGACAGCATTCAAACTTCCTCAGTTCGAGACGCATCATTCCACCTCATTCCGAGGCATCTCTTCACTTCCACCTCAGTTCGAGACATCACTTCACTTCCACCTCAGTTCGAGACAGCACTTCACTTCCACCTCAGTTCGAGACAGCACTTCACTTCCACCTCAGTTCGAGGCATGTCTTCACTTCCACCTCAGTTCAAGACATCATTTCAATTCCATCTCAGTTCGAGACATCACTTCACTTCCACCTCAGTTCAAGACATCATTTCACTTCCACCTAAGTTCAAGACATCACTTCACTTCCACCTCAGTTCGAGACATCACTTCACTTCACTTCACTTTAATATATTATTTATACTTAAATTATCAAATTTCAAGTTTTATTAGTCATATGTTCAGGATACACATGGTATACACCGTCCAATGAAATGTTTACTTGCAGGTCCCTTCGACAATGCAACAACAAGAAATAATAAAAGATAAGAATACGAACACAAAGTAAATGGGTCAGTAGAATAGAATAAATATATTAGCATAAGTAGAGTACTGGAAGTATTCCCATTCCAATTATGTTTAGTTTCAAATACACATTTGGAAGAGATTGCAATCACATATGGTTATTATTGAACATCTCAAATAACATTTTTAACTTCATTGTAATTCATTATTTCAGAGCATAATCGTATGAGACATAATCTCTGTCCATTTCTATGTAACTTATCCTGGGTCCATTCACATGCACTGTATGTCTTCATGGACTTTTTAAAACCACTTCCATGGTTTGACCTTCCACGGTTCCTTGAAATGTGTATACTGTAGGCCACAGAGATAGATAGAAAAGTCATCTTTGTATCTGTGCCATTATGGCGTCTGCGACACCGCGGTCAGCGACATTGAGCCTATCTCCATTTTAAATAAGTAAATTTTCTTCTTCCTTTGTGTTTGAAAGAGGCTAATATTGGTGATTTACCGCCACCTGCAGCGCTGGAGTCCTGAATCTTGAGTGTCATTAATGTACTGTGGCCACTAGATGGTGGTGATAGAGCTTAAAGCCATTTACAAACCATAGGTAACCCAATTTGAAAAATAAGACAATGCTCTGATCATTGGCTGATCACTCCCAACCCATAGGAATCCCCACCCATTTGACTACTTTAAAATGGTGGAAGCCCTCAATGGAAATGCCCATGCTAAAACAGGTTAAATTAACCTGTAGTCCTCTAACTATGTGGTATAGACTGTGGGCTCTTGGGTCACACTTAGCCACTTCCTGGTTAGAGTGAAAGAGGAAGTGGTTTGTCAGGAAGGGTCCATCTAGACTGTTTTTCGTGGTCAAAAAAGTTTGGTAACTATTCAAAAGTGTTTATAGTTTAAAAGTTCCCTCACTCCATACAAGTGAGAATATACTCAAATACCTGTTTAAGGAATACTGTGTTGATTATCAATCATATTCCTCTGTGGACTATTGCTTCTAAGGACCAACGTTTGGAAGGCTGTTTCTAAGACCTACTTATACGTATATTTTGGGGTTTTCTTCTGGACACTACTTTATTTTGAATTATTACACGGACTAACAACTGAGCTCGTAGAGTTAATCCTATTTCATTATTTTATTTATTGCTGCTGGATTGTTTGGATGTTTTGCTTATTTTAGGATTTCTTGCGGGATTTTGAACATTTACTTTTATTGGAAGACAAAGACATTGTTTCTCAACTAAAACAGACTTGAGTTTGCATTTCATTTGTGATTCAGAGACTGAGCCTGTAGATGTGAGGTTTTGAGGGGGAATAATTGGTTTGACTGTATGCCAGCTGATGGGTTTGATTCTGTATGCCAGCTGATGGGTTTGATTCTGTATGGAAGCTGATGGGTTTGATTCTGTATGGCAGTTGATGGGTTTGATTCTGTATGCCAGCTGATGGGTTTGATTCTGTATGCCAGCTGATGGGTTTGATTCGTATGCAGTTGATGGTTTGATTCTGTATGGCAGCTGAATGGGTTTATTCTGTATGGCAGCTGACTGGTTTGAGTTCTGTATGGCAGGCTGATTGGGTATGATTCTGTATGGCAGCTAATGAGTTTGTATCGCTGGTTATTCTTATGCCAGCTGATGGGTTTGATCTGTCATGCAGCTGATGGTTTTTATTCTGTTGGCAAGTCCCGCTGATGGTTGATTTGTATGGAGTGATTGTTGTCTGTATGCCAGCTGATGGTTTAATTCTGTATGCCAGCTGAGGGTTTGATTCTGTATGGCAGCTGATGGTTTATTCTGTATGGCAAGCTGATGGGTTTGATTCTTGGTATGCCAGCTGATGCGTTGATCTGTATGGCCAGCTGAGGTTATTTCTGTATGGCAGTCTGATGGGTTTTGATTCTGTATATGCCAGGCTTGATGGTTTGATTCTTTATGCAATTGATGGTTTGATTCTGTAATGCACTGATGGTTGATTCTGTATCCAGTTGATGGTTTGATTCTGTAGGCAGCTGATGGTTTTGATCTGTATGGAGGCTGATTGGGTTTGGAATCTGTATGGCAGCTGATGGGTTTTGGATCGGTATGGCAGCTAAGTGAGTTTCATTCTGTATGCCAGCTGAGGGTTTGATTCTGTAGTGCCAGCTGATGGGTTTGATTCTGTATGCAGTGATGGTTTTGATCGTATGCCAGCTTGATGGGTTTATTTCTGTTATGGCAGCTGTGGCGTTTGATTCGTATGCAGCTAATGAGTTTGATTCTGTTGCAGCTGATGGTTTTGATTCTGTATGCCAGCGATGGGTTTATTCTTATGGCAGCTGATGGGTTGATTCTGTATGGCAGTTGATGGGTTTGATTCGTATGCCAGCTTGATGGGTTTAATTCTGTATGCCCATCTGAATGGTTTGATTCTGTATGCCAGCTGATGGTTTTGATTCGTATGCGCAGCTGATGGGTTTTGATTCTTTATGCCACTTGATGCCGTTTTTTGTTTTGTATGCAGCTGATGGGTTTGATTCTGTATGGCAGCTGATGGTTTGCATTCTGTATGGCACTGATGGTTTTGATTCTGGTATGGCAGCTAATGAGTTTGATTCTGTATGCCAGCGGGTGATTGAGCTGGTTTGATTATGAGCTGATGGTGGATTGATCCAGGCTGATGGGTTTGATTGCTGTATGGCAGCTGATGGGTTTGCATCATGTATGCAGCTGATGGGTTGATCTGTATGCGCAGCTGATGGGTTGACTTTTATGCCAGCTGATGGGTTATGATTGCTGAGTATGGTTTTGTCACATGGCAGCTGATGGTTTGATTCTGTATGCCAGCTGATGGTTTGATTCTTATTGCCAGCTGATGGCGTTTGATTCGTATGCAGCTTGATGGGGTTGATTTCTGTATGCCAGCTTGAGGGTTTGATTCTGTATGCCAGCTGATGGGTTGTCTTTCATGGTTTGATTTTGCTGCCAGCTGATGTTTGATTCTGTATGCAGCTGATGGGTTTGATCTGTAATGCCAGTCCTGATGGGTTGATTCTCTATGCTAGCTGATGGGTTTGATTTGCATGCCAGTGATGAGTTGATTTTGCATGCCTAGGGTGACTGTGGCACTGAGGTTTGATTCTTGTGTGGCAAGCTGATTGTTTGATTCTGTATGGCAGCTGATGGTGATTCTGTATCAGCTCTGGTTTATTGTATGGCAAGCCTATGAGTTTGATTCTTTATGCCCAGCTGATGGGTTTGATTCTGTATGCCAGCTGAGGTTTTGATTCTGTATGACCAGCTGCTGGGTTTGAATCCTAATATCGCAGCTATGGGTTTTGATTCTGTTCCAGCCTGATGTGTTTGATATTCGTATGGCAGCTGATGGTTGATTCTGTATGCCAGCTGATGGTTGTCTGTCTGATGGTTGATTCTGTAAGCCAGCTGATGGGTTTGATTCTGTATGCCCTAGTTGTCTTGCCCAGCTTGGTGCGTTGATTGCATGCCAGCTGATGGGTATTATCTGTATGGCAGCCTTCTGGGTTTGATTCTAGTTATGCCAGCTGATGGGTTTGATTCTGATGCCAGCTGATGGCTTTGATTTTGCATGCCAGCTGATGGGGTTTTGATTCTGTATGCCAAGCTGATGGGTTGATTATGTATCCAGCTGATGGTTTGATTCTGTATGCCAGCTGATGGTTTGGATTCTCTATGCATAGCTGATGGGTTGATTCTGCTGCCAGCTGATGAGTTTGATTTTGCATGGCCAGCTGATGGGTTTTGATTGCTGTATGCAGCTGATGTGTTTGATTCTGTATGCAGCGATGTGTTTGATTCTTATGGCAGCTGATGGTTTGATTCTGTATGGCAAGCTATAGAAGTTTTGATCTTTATGCCAGCTGATGGGTTTTGCATTCTGTATGCCAGCTGATGGTTTGATTCTTATGCCAGCTGCTTGGTTGATTCCAAATGGCAAGCTGATGGTTTTGATTCTGTATGCCAGCTGATGGGTTTGATCTGTTCCGCGGTTGTTTGTATGCCCTGATTGGTCTGCCAGTGTGGTTTGATTTCATGGTTGATGGCGTGATTCTTTGCACGATGGGTTTTGAATTCGTTCCAGCCGATGGGTTTGATCTTTGCTATGCCAGCTGAATGGCGTTTTGATTCTGTATGCGAGTAATGCGGTTTGATTCTGTATGCTCAGCTGATGGTTTTGATTCTGGATGGAGTGATGGGTGATCTTTATCGCAAGCTATGGGTTTGATTCTGTATGCCAGCTGACTGGGTTTTGATGTCTCGTATTGCGCAGCTGAGGGTTTGATTCTGTGATGCACTGATGGGTTTGATATCTGTATCCAGCTGATGGGGTTTGATTCTGTATGCCCAGCTGATGGGTTTGATTCGTGGTATGCCACTGATGGGTTTGATCGTTTGCATGCCAGCTGATGGTTTGATTCTGTATGGCAGCTATGGGTTTGATTCTGTATGCAGCTGATGGGTTTGATTCTGTATGCAGCATGTGATTGCATAGCTTGGGTTTGAATTCTGTATGCCCAGTCGAATGGGTTTGATTTGTGATGCCAGTGATGGGTTTGATTCTATGCCAGCTTGATGGTTATTTGATGCCAGCTGCTGGGTTTGATTTTCATGCCGAGCTGAGGGTTTTGTTTCATGTGCGATGTGATTTGCCTGAGCTGGAAGTTGGATGCTCAGCTGTAGTGTGTTGCGCTGATTTGATGTGGAGTAGTTGTTCTGATGGCAGCTATGGTGTTCTGTATGACTTATCATTGTTTTATGCAGCTGATGGGTTTGATTCTCTATGCTCAGCTGATGGGGCTTGTTGAGTCGTTTGATCAATGGCAGCTTGATGAGTTTGATCTGCTGCCCAGGGGTATTCGTTGGCATTGGGTTTTGATTCTGTATGCCAGCTGACTGGGTTTGATTCTGTATGCTATTTGTCGTGCATTGTTTGATTCTGTATGCAGCTGATGGTTGGATTCTCTATGGCAGCTATGGTTGATTTTTCATCCAGCTGATGGCTTTTGATTTTTAGCGATGTGGATTGTACAGCCAGCTGATGGGTTGATTCTGTATGCCAGCGTGGGTTTGATTCCTAATGCANGAGTGATTTGAGGGGAAACGTGGAACCTTGGCCCTGATTACTTGTTTGAGTTCATGGGCTTAAATAAAGACGTTTAATCACACCGTTCATTCAGCGTTCAGAGTTTTCCTGGACCRTACAGGACTCTGCCAACACCCCAGGCAGTCACATCTCCAGATCGGAGAAATAATATTCCCTCAGCAGAGCTGCATGACTCACAAAAACAACTCTCACAAGTTAAACATGATACTGAATTAGTTCACATCTTTTATTCAATGTTTTATACCCTTTATATCTAGAAAGTCTGCATTTCAGAAAAATAGACTAATTCACAGAACAGTGTTATAACATTGTTATAAACTTAAGATATACAAGCATGTCAACTAAAGAGTAAAATGTAAGTCTACAGAGGTGATCCCCTAACCTTGAAACAGTCATAGTTACCAGGCTATAAGTAAGAGTCTACAGAGATGGTCCCCTAACCTTGAAACAGTCATAGTTACCAGGCTATAAGTAAGAGTCTACAGAGGTGGTCCCCTAATCTTGAAACAGTCATAGTTACCAGGCTATAAGTAAGAGTCTACAGAGGTGGTCCCCTAACCTTGAAACAGTCATAGTTACCAGGCTATAAGTAAGAGTCTACAGAGGTGGTCCCCTAACCTTGAAACAGTCATAGTTACCAGGTTATAGGTGGTCAGTGTGAATGACGCTGTGGAAACTGACACTACTTTGTCAATCACACTCACAGACAGAWGACATCAGAGACACACAACCAGTAGCTGAAAAAGGTCAAATTCCAAGTCAGCTACTTGAGGATGCAGATCTATCTGTAACAAGGTTGTGTTCAGTCCAGTAGCATCAGTGTCTTTCTTAACATCAAATCAAATCAAATGTTATTGCTCACATGCGCCAAATACAACAGGTAGACCTTACAGTGAAATGCTTACTTTACAAGCCCTTAACCAACAATGCAGTTTTAAGACAATACCTACAAAAATAAAATGTTTAAGTAAGAGATAAGAATAACAAATAATTAAAGAGCAGCAGTAAATAACAATAGCGGGGCTATATACAGGGGGCACCGGTGTCGAGGTAGTTGAGGTAATATGTACATGTAGGTAGAGTTATTAAAGTGACTATACATAGATAATAACAGAATATCAGTGTTGTGTCRTTCTTAACATCAGTGATGTGCAGTAGCGGTACGTGGATAAAATCACCAGGGAAGCCAATCCAGAGAAAAAAGTAATGTTGTGAATATTGCGTTGTTTGTTCTATAACATGTTAGTTCATATACCTTGTGTAAGGAAGGGTCCTGTATTTATTTCTTAGTCAACCTTGTGTCTGTTTCGTTGTGTTTCTTATCGTAGCCCTGTGTGTCTTTGTGTTCTTGAAACGGTTCAAAAGCCCTCTGTTGTGTTGCTGAACGTAGCCCCTCGAATTTCTTGTGTTCCTTGAACGTATAGCCCTGTTGCTTTGTGTTCTGAACGTAGCCCTGTTTCTATTTTGTATGCTGTTTTTCTTGAACGTAGACTTTTTTTGGTCTTCGTGCCCTTCTTTGTGTTCTTGAACTGCCTGCTTTGTACTTGAGTACCGTTTTTGTGTTCTTAACGGACGTCTTTATTACAAGCCGCTGTCTTTTTTTTGTTAGCTGTTTACTTGTTTACCGAACCTGGTCTCTCAGCTCTTATTTAGTTAGTTCATTCATTTTTGCTTTGTAGAGGTTGTTATGTTTTGACTCTACTCAGCCTTTTCTAGCTCGTTTGTGAAACCAGTTATAAGCCTTTCAGTCCTAAGTTTGATGCACCCTGCTGGTTTGGCTACCTGTGACGACCATTGCTGCTGTGGACACGAGTCCGCCTTCTGTGAAATAACACTGCCTGCGCTCTTGTGCGAACTCTACACTTTTCTCCCTGAGTTTCAGTATCCTATATCATTACACGCTTTTTCTCCGGCTGAATATTAATTACACCTTTTTCCCTGAATATTCATTTACGACCTTTTTCTTCTAATATATTCTTTACACCTTTTTCTCCCTGATATTGCAGTACACACTTTTTCTACTGAAGCTATTCTGAACTCTTTTTCTCCCTGAATATTCATTACACCTTTCTTCTTCCCTGAGTTATTCATTAACCTTTTTCTCCCCTGAATATTTCATTACATTTCTCTTTCTCCCTGAATATTCATTAACTTTCCTGAATATTCATACACTGATATTTACATCCGCTATTTCATCACATGAGACTACTCCTTTTCTCCTGAAATATTCATATAAATACGCTTGTCTCCCTCCCCTGAATATTCACTTACACTTGTTCCCCCCTGAATATCCATTACACCTTTTTCTCCCTGAAATTCATTTACACCTTTTTCTCCCTGAATATTCATTACACCTGGTTCTGAATATCTACACGCTTTCTCCCATGAATATTCATTTACACCTTTCGTTTCTACCTGAGAGTATTCAGTTACACCTTTTTCTACCTGAGTATTCATACACTTTCTCCCTGAATATCATTACACCTTTTCTCCCTGACTATCCATACAACCTTTTTCTACCTGAGTATTCATGTAACCTTTTTCTCCCTGAGTATTCATTACACCTTTTTCTCCCTGAGTATTCATTACACCTGCTACCATGATATATAGGCTTAAGGCTGAGAGAAATAAGAAGACACAAGTGGCAGAATAAATTCAACAACACCTTTGTTTCATCACAAAACCGGCAAAACCTCCGTCTGGTGAAATCCACAAAACATTATTGCATGTAACAAACAGTTACATAACCTACGCAGTGGTTAAGAAGTTAATATTTCTGACATTTCCAGACTACTAAACAACTATTGATTTAGAACCATGGAGAGTTACCGCAAGTCACAAAGAAAACAGGAGCCCACATATTCCAGCACCATTTCAACTTCAAAACAACATCAACATCATCTATTCTCACCTCTGCTTGGTCTAAACCAGTGACGACAAAAGATAACATAACAATTTAGTCCAATCAACGTAAGCTAAAAATGAGTGGATGTCCATGGTTCTGATTTGTGTGTGTGTGTGTGTGTGTGTGTGTGTGTGTCGGTGTGTGGTGTTTGTGTGTGTGTGTGTGTGCATTTTGTTGGGGTTGGTGGTGTGCGGTTTGTGCGCATTCGTGCAGTGACTGCGTTCATCCACCTCTGGCCTGCTCGCCTCCCTACTCTGAGCGAAGTACAGTTATCACCGCTCAAGCCCAGTTCAAAAACTGTCGCCTGCCTTCTGGCAACCCAATGGCTGAACAAACTCCCTGCACGACGCCAGTGTCAGCGGAGTCAATCACCACCTTCCGCAGACACCTGAAACCCCACCTCTTTAAGGAATACCTAGGAGTAGCATAAAGTCAATCCTTCTAACCCCCCCCCCCCCCCTTCAAAGAGTGTAGAGCACTATGTAACAGTGGTTGTTCCACTGGATATCATAAGGTGAATGCCACCAATTGTAAGTCGCTCTGGATAAGAGGCGTGCTGCCTAAATGACTTAAATTAATGTAAATGTAAGTAGAAAAAACATGTTGACTCACCCACTTGTAGAGAAACACAATGCCATCCTCCTCTCTTTCATGTTGCCTAAAACGGGTCTAATGACTCTGTCATACAGTACACACTTTAGTTTTGTCCTAGGCTACCTGGCTAAAATGCTTGTTCGCGACCTGTTCCTTTCATGGGCAACAATAGCCAGCTAGTTAACACTCAGCCTACAAGATCTGCACAAATGGGCGGGCACAAGTATGAATTTATGGTTGGATCAGAATCGCCATTATAATCATAGTCCAGTTATGGAGAATGAAGTAAAGCACAAGTCTAAATCCCCTATCTCCGTCCAGGGTAATTTAGGCAAAGGGACAATTTTAGCAGCAACCACCGGAGGACAACGATACAATGAGATGCAACACATAAAGTTTTTCTGTCAGTGACATTTTGCTTTGATGTATGTGATTGGTGTGAAGCCAGATCCAAACTGGCTCCCTTTACAGTTTTTTTGAGGTGTACCATGACCATTCACAGTTGAGCTCACTCATTTAGTTCAACGCTGATTGGCTATTATTTATCAAGGGAGGACAAATGCTTGCTGGCTTCCCTTGCATTCAATGCTATGGGTGGCGACAATGTCATACTCTTTTTGATCAGACAGAGGGGCGCTATTTTGCTTGCTCAGATGCTTTCTCGGTGAGATACATTCAGTCTCTTGCGAATTAGAGGACACATTATCGAACAGAGAGACAAAATAATTATTTTTTATATGATTTTTTTCTTTGGTCATATTGGGGGGAAGCCTGGCTTCCCTTGGCATCCATGGAATACACACCACTGGTTCAGTAGGCAGCAGTTCAGGTAATACCTCCCAACTGAACATGCACCAGTGCCATCACACAAGTCTCAAAACAGCAATTCAGGAATATCACTAAGGTATCTCTGCCAAGACACATTCTCCAACCTGCATTCACTAAGGATCTCTGCCAAGACACAAGTCCCCAACCTGCCTTCACTAAGGCTTCTCTGGCCAAGACACAAGTCCCCAACCTGCATTCACTAAGGATCTCTGCCAAGACACAAGTCCCAACCCTGCCATTCACTAAGGCATCTCTGCCAAGACACAAGTCCCCAACCTGCATTCACTAAGGCATCTCTGCCATGAAAAGGGGTCAGTATGCCAGAAAGAGAGTTCTGGTGGTCTCTTTTCATTGTTCTGACACGTTCTCTTACTGTTAACTGGGTGTGTAAACCTGTCCACCCACACCATATAAAACCATGCTGAACACACCTGGGAAATAAAATGGCATGGAAACCTGTTGTTGTAGAGGGGTCGAAGTAAAACCAGTCACCTCTGCTCACACTAATTGGTTATTAACACTGTTTAACAAACCTTTGTTTCAGTTTTACACTCATCTGCAAATGAKCAGACCACAAGTGGAAAATACACAAGCCTGTGTTGGTGCTATGAAAGTGATTGTTTCTTGCTTGATGACGTCAGCAGCCTGAATAACTTTTATCAGGCAAAGGCCTGTGCAGAACATATTTTATTTTCATTTATAAAAGTGTACATTTTGCTAAATCAATCTTGTGTGAAGGGGCCTTATGTAACGTTATTGTTGTAGCAGTACTTCCAATATATACTGTACAGTGCATTCGGAAAGTATTCAGACCCCTTAACTAAAATGTATTAAATATTTTTTCCCCTCATCCATCTACACATAATACACCATCATGACAAAGCAGAAACATGTATTTAGACATTTTTGCAAATGTATTAAAAATAAAAAACTGAAAAATCATATTTACATAAGTATTRAAACCATTTACTCAGGACTTTATTGAAGKACCTCTGGCAGCGATTACAGCCTTGAGTCTTSTTGGGTATGATGCTACAAGCTTGGCKRARCTGTATTTGYGCAGTTTCTCCCATTCTTATCTGCAGATCCACACATGCTTTGTCAGGATGGGGAGCGCCGTTGCACAGCTATTTTCAGGTCCTCRAGAGATGTTTGTTTGGGTTCATGTCCGGGCTCTGGGTGGGCCACTCAATGACATTCAGAGACMTGTCCCGAAGCCAGTCCTGCGTTGTCTTGGTTGTGTTMTATTTATTGTATTTTATTGAACCTGTATTTAACTGTGTGCTTAGGGTCGTTGTACTGTTGGAAGGTGAACCTTCGCCCCAGTCTGATGTCCTGAGCGCTCTGGAGGGCATCAAGGATCTCTCTGTATTTTGCTCCATTCCTCTTTCCCTCAATCCTGAGTAGTCTCCCTGTCCCTGCCGCTGAAAACATCCCCACAGCATGATGCTGCCACCACCATACTTCACCGTAGGGATGGTGCCAAGTTRCCTCCAGACTTYACKCTTGGCATTCAGGCCAAAGACTACAACCTTGGTTTCATCAGAGTAGAGAATCTTTTTAATCATGGTCTGAGAGTCCTTTAGGTGCCTTTTGGCAAAATCCAAGCGGGCTGTCATGTGTCTTTTACTGAGGAGTGACTTCCATCTGGCCACTCTACCAAGAAGGCCTGATTGGTGGAGTGCTGCAGAGATAGTTGTACTCTGGAGCTCTGTCAGAGTGACCATTGGGGTCTTGGTCACCTCCCTGACCAAGGCCCTTCTCCCTGACCAAGAACCTTCTCCTCCGATTGCTCTAGGACAAGTCTTTGTTGTTCCAAATTTCTTCCATTTATGAATGAAGGAGGTCACTGTGTTCTTGGGGACCTTCAAAGCTGCAGACATTTTTTGGTACCCTTCCCCAGATCTGTGCCTCAACACAATCCTGTCTCAGAACTCGACGAACAATCCCTTTGACCTCATGGCTTGGTTTTTGCTCTGACATGCACTGTTAACTGTGGGACCTTATATAGACAGGTGTGTACCTGCTCCCGAGTGGTGCAGTGGTCTAAGGCACTGCATCTCAGTGCAAGAGGAGTCACTACAGTACCTGGTTCAAATCCAGGCTGCATCACATCTGGCTGTGATTGGGAGTCCCATAAGGCATTGCACAATTGGCTCAGCTTTGCCAGGGTAGGCCATCATTGTAAAAAATATATTTTTTTAACTGACTTGCCTAGTTAAATAAAGTTAAATATAAATAATAATAATTTCCAATCAATTCAATTTGTAGAAACATCTCAAGGATGATCGATGGAAACAGGGTGCACCTGGGCTCAATTTRAAGTCTCATAGCAAAGGGTCTGAATACTTATACTTATAAGGTATTTCTGTTTCTTTAATACATTTGCAAATATTTCTAAAAACCTGTTTTCGCTTTGTCATTATGGGGTATTGAAACATGTTTTTTTAATGCATTTTAGAATAAGACTAACGTAACAAAATGTGGAAAAAGTAAAGTGGTCTGAAAACTTCCCGAATGCACTGTACATGTACTATGTATTTTATTTACCCCTCTTTCAATAGGTGCCCTTCTTTTTGAGGAAGACTTACCACTGTAATTGCTGCCAAAGGTAATTCTACAAAGTTTTGACTCGGGGTGTGAATACTTATGTAAATTAGATATTTCTGTATAAATGTACAAATATTTCTGAAAACATGTTTTCACTTTGTCATTATGGGGTATTATTTGCAGATCGGTGAGACTTTTTTTTATTTTGTCAATGTTGAATTCAGACTGTAACACGAGAAAATGTGGGGTATGAATACTTTCTGAAGGCACTAACCAMGTAGTCTGTTCCACAGGTCTTTATCCCTGTCATCATAGGGGGGCCCTAGCTGGATACACATGACTGGGTGTAGTCCTGTGCTGTAGATAATTCCCAATGTGCTGTGTAACAGTGTACTGGTAGACCTGTGAGGAAACTGCTCTCCAGAGGCCCAGCTGCGGGTGGCAGCGTCGGGGCCTGCAAAGTCGAGGCCTGCAGGCTAACATGCCCCATTAGCCTGTGTCTCCGCACCCCGCTGTAACGTCTGCTCCAGTCTAAATACCTGCAACCACTCTGCCTGTGGCCCCCTTGACGCTTTTACTCTTTCACATTTAAAAAATAAAAAATACTCTCAATATCGAGAAAAAACAAACCATGTCCGAGCCAAAATAATGTGTTCAATGTGTTTTCTTTTTCGTAGAAGGGTTTATTTTTAGGAGTGTGTGACGCACTTCAGGGCCTTGCAGGTATTTCTCTCTGTCAACACGACAGTCTCCATCTTGAACTTGGTTCTGGGAAGAGAGGGAGCAGTATAGGTTGCATTGAGAGGGTTCTCAGTTTGAAGATTGAGGAAGCTGGCTGAGAGACAAGCCTCTTATTTTTCATTAGTGCATCTCACTAAGCTGTCGTACTGTACTGGTGGTGGCTACAAATGAAGTGTCCTGTTTCTCTCCCTCTACTAATATTASACTGTAATGARCCWAGTTGGCTAAAGGTTTTTCCTAATGTAGTTGAAGTGTTTTCTTATTTCACTTRCCATGTATGAGGCYATATATCAAGAACATGCGAGTGTGGATGCTATGGAACAGTAACATACAATAGAAGCTTACATTGGTTTTCTTGGATTTCCACAATATGAGTTTTAGTGATATTAGGACACTGAGAAGGAGTGGTCATAATATTGCCCATGAGTTTAGATACTCAGATAAGGCTAATCCTCTCTGTTGTGTCAGGACTCATGGGATCCAGCCTGGTTCCTACATTTCCCAGACCGAGGACTGGGGTCAATTCCATTTAAATTCAATCAATTCAGGAAGTAAACTGAGATTCCTATTTCAATTTTCCTCACTCATCCTCGCCTTCAATTTGAAATGGAATTGAGCCCAACATGATCAGGGCTGTTCCAACCAAGGTCAATGCTGTCTTGTACCAGCCCAGATCTACCACTGCCCACTAACTAGAGCATACTGCCTGCTAACTAGAGCATACTGCCTGCTAACTAGACCATACTGCCTGCTAACTAGAACATACTGCCTGCTAACTAGAACATACTGCCTGCTAACTAGAGCATACTGCCTGCTAACTAGAACATACTGCCTGCTAACTAGAGCATACTGCCTGCTAACTAGAACATACTGCCTGCTAACTAGAACATACTGCCTGCTAACTAGAGCATACTGCCTGCTAACTAGAACATACTGCCCGCTAACTAGAGCATACTGCCTGCTAACGAGAACATACTGCCTGCTAACTAGAACAATACTGTTCAAAGTGTTAAGACCCTAAAAGGAAAACACCTCACAAGCGATGATGAATTAAATAAAAATCTGAAAGCAAACAGGCTGTTATAAAAGTAATTTACCAAACCTAGGGTGCTATAAACGCAGGCCTTGCACAGAGGGAAGGACGTACCGGTGTTCTCTCTTAATTGACCTCTCTGTTGTCGCAAGGAAATGCGAAACTTGTAGTGTATTCAGGTTTTAAAAAGCTTATAACGTTTGTAATTGCCACTTTAAAATGTCAGACTTGATTTAACCTACCGAAAAGTTGATCAACCCCTACAAAAATATCCATTCATTATAACACACATAATAATGAACATTTCCTTCTGCTGAGTGATTATTTTCCTGCTGTGAGAAACAAGGTCAAATTAAGATAGCAAATCTGTAGACGCTGGGGTCCTATGTGCTCACCTCAATACTTCTAATTGAAGATATTACTACCGATGAGTGCTAATGCCTCTTAATTAGCTGTCTTGCAGGGCTTTTCCATCGGCTTCCAAAATGTCATTTTATTGAAAAATGGGACATCTAGGTTTCTATTTTACCTTCCTAAGGGTGAGTGAGTGTGTAAATGTCAGGTTGAGTTGATGAATGGAGGTCTGAGGTGACTTGTAAATAAAGATTCTCCATTTCATTCCTTTACACACAGAGCCCTAGGTGTAAGCGGATCGTGTACAATATGATTTGATTTAGTGTTGATATGGGACAAATATCCTTCTGTTTCTATCTTTGGTTGATTTTAGTTTGAGCAATTATACCTGCTTTAGTATCAACAATGGATGTATTACAGTCACAAAGCCTCCTAGTGATCGGCCTTTCAATGAAAATGTAAAATCCCATATGTTGATTTCCGTATTAGTTAGATTGTATTAGCTTATTACAGTGTAATTTGATTATTTGTATTGAATTTCCAACAAATCAATACACACAAGCAAACAGCAGCACAGCAACACAAATCTCTAGGGATAGGCCTTTCTGTATGCTGACTGGTGCAGCCAGGAGTCAGTCTTACCTAAGGCCCTGTCAAACGGATGCCTTGCACCCTGCCTGATTGTTACACCCCACAGTGAGACCTGTTGCCTTGGGCTATTAGTCATCCTGACAGCCTGGGCTTGTAGGCCTGCCACTCTCCCGGCCATGACACGTTTCCCACCCTCTCCGCACCTCTATGTTCTGCCGTAGCCCTTATGTATCCCTAACACAACATGGCAAGAGAGGCATGGGCCGCTCAACTAAAACAAGCACATATCAATTACTGATGAAAGAAGCCATTAGGGTCTTTACATTTTTTCTCTTTTACTGTAGGATGACAGTGTGGAGTGTGGTGAGACCATGGTTAAAATCACAGAGGCTGTGTAAGAATGAGCTGGAGGCGTTATTTGTTCCGTGCTCAGAAGCTCTGCAGAAACCTGTACTGCGCAAACACAGTCGCGAGTGGCCTATCGCTTCTGTCAGCTTGACTCATCACAGCTTGTAACAGTGGAAAGGTACATGTAAAAACAGATCACGCCTCACTACAGCTAGAGTAAGTGTTGGGTATTGTACGCCAAGTTCGCACTGTTAGTCTATTCTGAACTGTAAAATATAGTAAATGTATGTTAGCCAATGTGATCACACCATTACCTCCTCCTCACTTTAGAGGAAACAGCCACTACCCCATCCCCCTCACTTTAGAGGAAACAGCCACTACCCCCATCCCCCTCAACTTTAAGAGGAAACAGCCACTACCCCATCCCCCTCACTTTAGAGGAAACAGGCCACTACTCCCCATCCCCTCACTTTAGAGGAAAGCAGCCACTACCCCATCCCCCTCACTTTAGAGGAAACAGCCACTACCCATCCCTCCTTTAGAGGAAACAGCCACTACTCCCATCCCCTCACTTTAGAGGAAAACAGCCACTACCACCAATCCCACCACCGCTTGATAAAGGCACCCGATGGAAAACATGGATCCCTCTTCTCTCCTGCTCTACAGGTATGATAATCTAACTGTAAAGTGTGTGGTTTCTTGTACCTTAATTGTCCATACTCTACTATGAGGATAGCTCAGTGGAAGGACAACTGAAGATGACAAGATACTCAGTAACTATTGGTAGGACAATGAACGTTTGCTTCAACAATACAGATTGTTTGTTAAAACCACAGTGTTTTGTAGCGAAGCCTTCATCAGAGTATGAGGTGAGATGACAGGAACRGTTTCTGGCTGCTAGAGAGATGGCTTGATACTCTTCCAGGCCTTGAAACCTTGCAGTTGTTTTGGAATAATGTGACGGTTATATTTCATCCATCATCCCGTACAGTGCTTCTTGTCTGAGACATGTACAGTAGCATATTAGCTGGTTTAATGTAAAGTGWKATTTGAGCATGTGGATTCGTCATTTAGCGGTTTTGACCCCAAAAAAMAAAAAMATATTCCGCCAWTAAAATTCAATCAGATTGATTTACAATGTTATCYATGCACTTAATTTACAAATCCTAATTCTTAAACCAGCAGRAGGGACTTTTATTTTTTTGTTCTATCTGCGTCACYCTTTAAAGCCGACTTCGGGAAAAGACCATTGCATAAAAGGGAAATATGTGTGACCTTGGCATGTGATATGTTGTTTAATCCTCAACGTAACACACACCGGGGGCATACACAACAGCATTACTGTAATTACTGGTCCATTCAGGTCCCACTCCCCTGCTCAATGTTGACTTTCACTTTGGTTTTCACTGGGAGACAATCCATATTTTTGTTAGACACCACTTTGTGACTACTGTCTGTTCTGCAATTCAACGCTAAGTCAGCAGCAAGAAATATAACCAGTGATTTAATATTAGACAAGAGCAGGGATTCAACACACTGGTAAAACCATTAGGGGCTTCTCTCCTCTCCTCTCCACTCCTCTCCACTCCTCTCCTCTCCACTCCACTCCTCTCCTCTCCACTCCTCTCCTCTCCTCTCTTTTATCAACCACAGAAAGGGGGGATTTTCTACAATGCCATGCTATGAGACGGAGGTGATTAGTGGATCGTATATGGCGGTCGAGGATAATATATGTTGTTAATTTACAGCTCTGAGGTTTCTTTAGCTCGTCCTGTGACCGCCAATTCTGGCCTCCCCTTAGTTAAATATAGTAGTAGCCTACATTTCAATACGACCCTGAAATCATACCCTAAAAAAAGTCAGATTTCAGCATGAGCTACGCCAAGTGACTTTAAGAGCCCTTGTTACTTTTTTATGCTCTTTCCACTTTTCTCTGTCTGTCTCTTTGCTCTCATTCAAAGGTAAATATAAGTGTTCTGCTCTGTTCATTCAATGAAGGAAAGCAATTACCATCCTTCTCTGTCACTACCTCAGTCCATATGTTGGCAGGAACACTGGTTTTTATAGAAAGGCTTCTTTGAT
>NC_036848.1:5989478-5993516 GCF_002910315.2 Salvelinus sp. IW2-2015
CCGCAGGGCGGTGCTTGGCCAGGCCACATTAAAAAACTCTGAGGTGTAATCAGCAATCAGAAAGAGGAAACCAGATGTCATGCCTTTCATAAATGGCTCCCCCAGAGAAGGTTGATTTACGTCTGAGCGAGGTAGAGTTTCAACCTCTTACAGAGAGGGCTAGGAGTTAGTGGAGGAGAGAAAGAGAAGGGTCTTAGAGTGAGCAGTGACACACAAATATTATTCACGACTGTCACCTCTAGAGTAAGCACTAGTGATCTCGGTCCTTCTATTCAACGTTCATCCATGGCTTTTTCCTCTAACTTTAATTCTGTAGATGTGTTATGGACTCTGCCTTGACATACATTTAGAACTCTCCTCACGCCTTGTGCTGAAATCGCACAGAATTATTATGCCCAAATCCATCAGGACAAAGCTGATAGTGCCAGGTTACCACTTGGAATTACGGTCCAGAAGTGAACCAGGTTTGTTTGCCATAACATAGCCAGATCTTTGCCATGAAAAAGCCTGACTTTGTCCAGCAAGGTAGATGCGGCCCACTTATGACCTTATAATTCCTAGTTGTAACTGGTCCACATGCACATTTAGACCCAGGTCTAACCTTTGACAAAAATGCATCATTTATGCAAAAGTCCAAGTAGGATTTGGCACAAGGAAGTGAATGAGGCTCTGCTTTCTCTTGGAGATCTGCTACGAGATACACCAATCCTTTGAAGGCCAGAGTTAGTGGTTAAGGGGCAAAAGATGATCGTATCCAATCAAATATCTCTCTGTAAAACTGCTCTGGATAGATGTTACATGTTGTTTAAAAAAAAAAATTTACCCATATCGTCTTAATGTTCCATTGTAAGGTTATGACGTATTTTAGCAGGCCAAGAAGCCCATATACTGGTTTCTTATTGCCCTTTGTGACGAGTGGGCTCGTGACCCGCGCAGGCCTTTTCCTCACAGAGTTAATTGTGCCTAAAGCCAGGTAAAGGATTCTGGGATATCTCTGCCAAGACAGTAGAGATGACATGGAGCGAACGGCCTAAAGTGTAATGGACCGTGACACAGCGATTTAGAGTATCTATTTTATTGCCGTTTAAAGAAAATAAAAATGGCTGCTTGCAATGCTGGAAACACAACAAATGAGATGCTAGGCAAGCTTTGCGGACGTCTTGAACGTTTAGGAATTTGATTCTTGGCTTTTATTTGTAGCATTAAGTCCCGTTGCAATTCATTTTTATAATGACATCTTTAACCTCTGCCGATTTTATTAATCTATTTGTAATCCATCAAGCTGAAAACACATGATCTCATGAAGAGTTATGTGATGATTTATAGATGAAAATACGTAGAGTATTGACGTAAATGGGTATTCCAAGACTATTGATTTTTCCAACATGTTATCATTGCTAAGCATAACATTGTGAAGATTATGCGAAAATATTTGCAACACGGTTGTTGACGCCTAAGTCAATACCTTGAATTCAATTTACAAAACATTTGTGTCAACCCTGCAACCCTTTTCAAAAGCGTCAGTATAATTCAATGTTCTTTTCTTTCTTGTCACAATTCCCTGATACTCAACACCTTTAAGTCTTAGGATCCTCATTGGTTTAATGATGTCTCCATCATAAATCGTACAAGTCATTACCTAATCACATAACTGAGAGATAACGTATCCACAACTCACTCWTACAGTACTGTATGTGTAGTAGGTTCTTTAAGAGTTTGATGATTCAAAAGTTCAAAAGTAGCTCCTGTCTGTTGGTGAGGTGATCTTGACCTCAACTCTTTGGTCTCTACCATTAAACGGCAATCAGCGGGGTATCTGTAAATCCAGAAGCGTTTTTGCGGGTAAATGATTGCTCTGTGGATGTCCTTCTGCTCTATGCATCCCAGGCTAAAGCTCTCCCTCAGGGACCCTCACCAAAGTGGAAAAGAGGCCCATAGCTCATATTTATGGAAATTACCTGGAAGCGTTCCTTCTTTCCCCTGGTGCACTGTCTCTCAGCGTGTGCCATGCAAACTGGAGGGAGGGATGGAGGGAGGGAGTGATCTCTCTAGCAGCTGCSAGTGCAGCCAGGGCCAACCTGCGAATCCAATCAGAGGGCCACTGTGGGGTCTCCAAAACAAAAGAGCAGGGGGCCCTGCCACCGCAGTCGTATACAGGCTCTATTGGGACTGGTGTTGAGGAAATATGCCCTAATTGAGGGACAGGTTGATGAGTTTTGTCTCTGCTAGCAGCTTGCTAAGGCCCTTGGGAATTGGGTGGATGTGAACAAGTGCATGTGTCAAACTGGTGTTTTGAGGCATTTGTGGGGTTCAGGCTGGGTTCAACCTTGAGGCTACACTCCATGAACCCTTGGCACCACAGTTGCCGAGGAGTCATATGTTTGTCATCGTCCATGTTGAAGAGTCGTTGTTGTCAGATGTCCCATGTTGAAGATCGTTGTTAGCCATTGTCCATGTTGAAGAGTCGTTGTTAGTCATGTCCATGTTGAAGAGTCGTTGTTAGTCATGTCCATGTTGAAGAGTCATGTTAAGCCATGTCCATGTTGAAGAGTCGTTGTAGTCATGTCACATGTTGAAGAGTCGTTGTTATCATGTCCATGTTGAAGAGTCGTTGTTAGTCATGTCCATGTTGAAGAGTCGTTGTTAGTCATGTCCATGTTGAAGAGTCGTTGTTAGTCATGTCCATGTTGAAGAGTCGTTGTTTAGTCCATGTCCATGTTGAAGAGTCGTTGTTAGTCATGTCCATGTTGAAGAGTCGTGTTTAGTCATGTCCATGTTGAAGAGTCGATGTTAGTCAATGGTCATGTTGAAAGAGTCACTGTTAGTCATGTCATGTTGAAGAGTCATGTTAGTCATGTCCATGTGAAGACGTCGCTGTTAGTCCATGTCCATGTGAAGAGTCACTGTTAGCCATGTCCATGTTGAAGAGTCACTGTTAGTCATGTCCCATGTTGAAGTAGTCACTGTTAGTCATGTCCATGTTGAAGAGTCGTTGTTAGTCATGTCCATGTTGAAGAGTCGTTGTTAGCCATGTCCATGTTGAAGAAAGCGGTTTTTCCCCGTCATGTCTTGGGGGTTTAAGAGTCGTATGTTGTTCATGTCCCCAAGTTGGTTGAAGAGTCTTTGTGTTAGTTACCATTCCATGTTGAATGAGACCACTGTTAGGATGTTTACCGATGTTGAAGAGTTAGTTATGGCCATCTGTTCAAGAGCTAATCAGTATGTTGAAGAGTCGTTGGTTAGTCATGAGTCCATGTTGAGAAGTCGTTGTTAGTCATGTCCATGTTGAAGAGTCAGCTGTTAAAGCGGAACTCCTATTGCCAACCATGGGAACCATGACACTAAACCAAATCGAGTTTGAAGAAGTCGTAGTCTAGGCATCCTCCATGTTGAAGAGTTCCTTGTTATACAGGTGTCCATCTCCGTGACGAGTCGTGTATAGTCCATGTCCATGTTGAACGAGCTCTCGTTGTTAGTCCATGCCATTCGTCTCGAATTTCCGAGCACCGCAAGTCGTTGGGCTGCTTCAAGCTTCTCCTGGGTCAATCGGTGTGAAACGTAGCTTCAACCATGGACTCGATTTGTAGCGGCTAAACCCATCGTCCATGTTGCAAGAGTCGTAAACTGTTAGCCCATGTCCATGGTTGAAGAGGACTGTCGTCTTTGTAGCTTTCACCACATGTTGGGCACACATCTATGGGCTATGAAAACCGAGTCTAACGACTCGTTGTTAGCTCTTCAACATGGGACAGACATTGGCGTATCCAATGTTGAAGAGTCCGTGGTTAGCCATGTCCCAGTTGAAGAGTCCGTTTGTAGTCATGTCCATTTGAAGAGTTGTTGTTAGTCATGTCCCAGTTGAGAGTCGTTGTTTAGCCATGGTCATGTGAAGAGTCCATGTTAGTCATGTCCATTGTTTGAAGAGTCGTTTGTTAGCGTCATGTCCATGTTTGAAGAGTCACGTTAGTCATTGTCCATGTTGAAGAGTCATATGTTTAGTCATGTCCATGTTGAAGAGGTCCGTTGGCTAGCCATGTC
>NC_036848.1:6004258-6013016 GCF_002910315.2 Salvelinus sp. IW2-2015
GAACCCATAGTTATTAAAAGGAATTTAGCTGCTGTGAAGTTCCATAATGGATTGGTTACAGATCCCTGTCTGATCAGTATGATTTCATTGACTTGACACAACCTAGGGTATGTACAGTATTATCAGATATCTTTGACAATAATATCCCATAGATAGATAGAGAGTTAATTGATGATCAGTGACCTCTTCTGTTTATAATACAATACCACATAATCCTATCTGATCCTAAGGAGTTGAGCCCCTCTAGTGGAAAATAAGGAACGCTAGTGTGTTTGTTGAGATAGACCAGGTAGTGTGTTAGATAACAGTATGTGTTGAATAGACCAGAAGTTGGTTGAGATAGACCAGGTAGTGTGGTTAGAGATAGACCAGGTAGTTGTGGTGGAGTGTTGATAGACCAGGTAGTGTGGTTAGAGTATAACCAGGTAGTGTGGTTGAGATAGACAGGTAGTGTGGTTAGATAGACCAGGTAGTGTGGTCGAGATAGACCAGGTAGTGTGGTTGAGATAGACCAGTGTGTGGTTGAGATAACAGGTAGTGTGGTTGAGATAGACCATAGTGTGGTGAGATAGACCATGTGTAGTGTGCTTGAGAATAACACTTAGTCCCAGTTTCACACTCTTAGAAAAAAAGTTCCAAAAGGGTTCTTTGTGTTTCTCATAGGATACCCCTTTCTGGTTCAAGTAGAACCGGTTTTAGTTTCAGGTAGAAGCCTTTTTGGTTCCATGTAGAACAAAAGAGTTCTACATGAACCTAAAATGGTTCTATCTGGAACCCAAAGGGTTCTACCTGGAACCAAAATGGGTGCTTCAAATGGTTATCCTATGGGGACAGCCAAATAACCCTTTTATGTTGTAGATAGCACCTTTTTTTCTAAGTTTAGAACAGTGGCATTGCATAGCCATCAACCACATACATAACATATATCTTGTGAATTTGTCTAATTAGTTATTTCAGTGTATTAATTACCTGTATTAAACTTAGTAAGTTATTAGGAATACATAGTTTTTTTCAATCATATACAACAATGACCCAACGACCTGAATATGCACAATATTGTTTTATACATAATCCACAATCAAATGATTTGATTCCACAKTATTATTTGTGTGTACATTTTGAGACAGATGGGAGTCCTCATAATAATTMTMATTTCCTGTTGCTGAAGGATTATTTTCCTGCTGTAGCAAACTGGCTAAAATGAAGATCCTACATCTGTAGGTTCATATTGAACATAGGAGACATGATGGTTTACTATATTTCAGGCTGAATATCCTGTAAGGAAAAGAGCCAAAGAAAGACATTTGACCCCTGAAGTTATCATTAGTACTGGAAACTGTAGAATAACCCATGATCAAATCAAATCAAATGTTAATTGGCACATGTGCCGATTAAAACAGGTGTAGACCTTTACCATGAAATGCTTACTTACAAGCCCTTAACCAACCATCTATCTAAACAAATGCCCTTGTTTAGTTTTAGGTGTGGTGGAGTTATTATACAGAGGTTTCAGAAAGTATTCAGACAATTTCACTTTTTCCACATTTTGCTACGTTACAGCCTTAGTCTAAAATGGATTAAATTTTTAAAAAATCTTCAGAAATCTAGACACAATACCCCATAATGACAAAGCGAAAACAGGTTTTTAGAAAAATTTGCAAATGTATTAAAGATTTTTTTTAAACAAATCTTATTTATATAAGACCTTATTTATATAAATATTCAGACCCTTTGCTATGAGACTCGAAATTGAGGTCAGGTGCATCCTGTTTCCATTGATCATCCTTGAGATGTTTCTACAACTTGATTGGAGTCCACCTGTGGCCACCGTGGTAATTCAATTGATTGGACATGATTTGGAAAGGCAAACACCTGTCTATATAAGGTCCCACAGTTGACAGTGCATGTTAGAGCAAAAACCAAGTCATGAGGTCGAAGGAATTGTCCATAGAGCTCCGAGACAGGGTTGTGTCGATGCACAGATCTGGGGAAGGGTACCAAACATTTCTGCATCATTGAAGGTTCCCAAGAACACAGTGGCTCAATTCTCAATTTCTGAAGACCTGTGTCATGTATTGAATATTGTGTGTAGATTGATGAGGATAAAAATGGTTATAATCAATTTTAGAATAGGCTGTAACGTAGCAAAATGTGGAAAAAGGGAAGGGGTCTGAATAGTTTCCGAATGCACTGTATGTATCCCTTCATCACACATGATTGTATGAAGACAAGTGAAGGGACTTCCTGTTCAGTCACATGATTGTATGAAGACAAAGTGAAGGGACTGCCTGTTCAGTCACATGATTGTATGAAGACAAAGTGAAGGGACTGCCTGTTCAGTCACATGATTGTATGAAGACAAAGTGAAGGGACTGCCTGTTCAGTCACATGATTGTATGAAGACAAAGTGAAGGGACTGCCTGTTCAGTCACATGATTGTATGAAGACACAGTGAAGGGACTGCCTGTTCAGTCACATTATTGCATGAAGACAAAGTGAAGGACTGCCTGTTCAGTCACATTATTGCATGAAGACAAAGTGAAGGGACTGCCTGTTCAGTCACATGATTGTATGAAGACAAAGTGAGGGACTGCCTGTTCAGTCACATGATTGTATGAAGACAAAGTGAAGGGACTGCCTGTTCAGTCACATGATTGTATGAAGACAAAGTGAAGGGACTGCCTGTTCAGTCACATGATTGTATGAAGACAAAGTGAAGGGACTGCCTGTTCAGTCACATGATTGTATGAAGACAACAGTGAAGGGACTGCCTGTTCAGTCACATGATTGTATGAAGACAAAGTGAAGGGACTGCCTGTTCAGTCACATGATTGTATGAAGACAACAGTGAAGGGACTGCCTGTTCAGTCACATGATTGTATGAAGACAAAGTGAGGGACTGCCTGTTAGTCACATGATTGTATGAAGCAAAGTGAAGGGACTACCTGTTCAGTCACATGATTGTATGAAGACAAAGTGAAGGGACTGCTGTTCAGTCACATGATTGTATGAAGACAAAGTGAAGGACTGCCTGTTCAGTCACATGATTGTATGAGACACAGTGAAGGGACTGCCTGTTCAGTCACATGATTGTATGAAGACAAAGTGAAGGGACTGCCTGTTCAGTCACATGTTGTATGAAGACACAGTGAAGGGACTGCCTGTTCAGTCACATGATTGTATGAAGACAAAGTGAAGGACTGCCTGTTCAGTCACATGATTGTATGAAGACAAAGTGAAGGGACTACCTTGTCAGTCACATGATTGTATGAAGACAAAGTGAAGGGACTGCCTGTTCAGTCACATGATTGTATGAAGACAAAGTGAAGGGACTGCCTGTCAGTCACATGATTGTATGAAGACACGTGAAGGACTGCCTGTTCAGTCACATGATTATATGAAGACAAAGTGAAGGACTGCCTGTTCAGTCACATTATTGCATGAAGACAAAGTGAAGGGACTGCCTGTTCAGTCACATGATTGTATGAAGACAAAGTGAAGGGACTGCCTGTTCAGTCACATGATTGTATGAAGACACAGTGAAGGGACTGCCTGTTCAGTCACATGATTGTATGAAGACAATCAACAGACTCCTCATAATCCTAACCCAAACCCTTCTTGACTTACATTCCAGAAAACGTGTCTAAACTTCTGAACGAAATTGTCTTTGCGCCACAGAAAGAAGAACAGTGTGTGTGTGTGTGTGTGTGTGTGTGTGTGTGTGGTGTGTGGTGTGTGTGTGTGTTGTGTGTGTGTTGTGTGGTGTGTGGTTGTGTGTGTGTGTGTGTGTGTGTGTGTGGGTGGTGTGTGTGTGTGTGTCTTTATGTGTATGAGTGTATGTTACATGTTTAAGAAAAACAGTGAAAGGAAGCATAACACCATCCCACAGCCTATTAGGTTAATATCCATTTAATTGGAGCACCTGGGATTAATTGATTAGTCAATCAATCTTCGCAATGCTGACAAATGGATGGTTGTATGAATGGAACCGAATGGAAACAGAATCTACATCCCAAGTAACACCATATTCCCTGTATAGTGCACTACTTTTGACCAGAGTTCTATTGTCCTGGTCAGAAGTAGTGCACTACATAGGGAATACGTTGCCATTTGGGATGCAGACCAAGGCAGGGCGTATGTAAATGGGAATGAATTAGTCTGGTTATGTTTCAGCTTCTCTTGTTTGGAGTGAAAACATTCCCTGAAGCCTGGGCCAGGTCAGGAGCCTCTCCATCCACCACTGTGGTCAGATCCCATCGCTGTCAGACAGAATCATTTCACCTCATTACCTCTGACCGTGTATAAATAGAAAGTCATTCCACCTTCCAGTCCTGCTTAACACTTAAATGCCTAACAATTAACCTCTTGTGACTATAGGCCCTGTGTCCAATACACCACAGGAATAGCGAAGTAGCCTGGTTCTCCCCAAACTGCACCCAGCCCCTGAACACACACACACACTAACACACAGAGGCGCACACACAAGTGCGTGTGCACACACTCAAACACACGTGTACACACTCAAACACACATGTACACACATGTACACACACACCCTGAAAAGCAACCACCCCCTACCATAAACAGACACACACACATACCCCGCTCCACCACCTCTGCTCATGTTCATTAGACAGCCATATATCATGTGTTGTGTTTTCCCTCCAGCACGATTTATTGGCTGMCTGATACACTTTAGTATGTGTCCACTGAGCGGGTGTGAACCACGTCATGACAATCCCAGCATCATGCTTACGGCTTTCTCCCCAAAACACAAACACCACATGCATGTTATCCACGCCTTCTCATCCAAACTCTCRCATAAAAGAGCGTTCCATATCAAGGTATGGTTTTGTCCGAGACTGCAGCAGCATGTCATGGCGTGGAAAAATAACCACAAAATCCTCAATGATATGGCTCCCAGAGGCCACCGTAGGCAGACGTTATTCGWGGCAAGTATCTAGCTGATGGACTGTTCCATGGCTGATATAATGACTCTACTGGTACAAAGATATACTGTTACTGTTTCCAACCCTGTACCCTCCCTTTACCATACCTCAACCTCCTCTCCCTTGTACCAGAGCTTAGCATTGTGGGTCGAATGAGTACGTGGTACCAATGAGGTAAGTGCTGCCTATAAGTCTACACAATGGATCTATTGGAMGGTTGTGAAGGGTTGTAGAGGAGGTTATGGTTTTTCTTCCCCCTCACTCAGGGTCCACTGGGTTTAAAAAAGAGCGGGTGACGGGTGAGTTSTCCATCACCCGGCACCTTCTCATCCTCTCCCTGACTTCAAAACCTCAGACTAACCTGTCAGAACAACATTTTTAATAAACATATTGTCACCTTCCAGACTAGTTCTGAATCTAATACATGCCGTAAAATAATATTTACACGTTTTAGACATTATATCCGTAAATATGAATGTGTGTCCCTAGAAATCTCATGTCCCTCGGGACAACGCTCAGGCCCCTTCATATTCTAGAAAGGCTGACATGTAGCTCTTTATAACAGCCCTGGGATTAACTCACCGACTTCCTCCCCATGGTAAATAACTCAGTGAAGTACTAGTGCTCCAAAAGGTGAAACTCACAATGGATTTCTCAGATATTCAGCATGAAACCACAGCTTTCCTCACCTAGAGCACCCCCTATAATCACTGTGTCAGAGCCAGCGCTCTAAACACCTCAGACAAGTTATTTTTGGACGGGTACACCACTCCAGTGGCGACCGGGGGGGGGGGGTCACCCGACATGCTTAAACCGGCTAATGTAAAATAAGGATATTTCACTGGACTGAAATCACAAAAACCTAATTTACAGTCAGTTGTGACAAGTAATAATTGCAGGTTTGTTCACCGGGCCGTGACCCATACGTCATGTTCTATGCCGTCAACCCAGTGACAAGAGGCAAGCCCAATGCTAACAGGTATCTGCCCAAAGGAAGCTAGCTCAATGGTAGCATTCATGTTGATTTGCCCAATGTTAACAATTATATGCCCAGAGGAAGCTACCCCAATGGTAACATGCATGTTGATCTAGGCCAATGCTAACAGGTATCTGTCCAGAAGAATCTAGCTCAATGCTTATGTAACAGTATAACTTTAGTCCGTCCCCTCGCCCCGACCCGGGCGCAAACCAGGGACCCTCTGCACACATCAACAACAGCTACCACGAAGCGTCGTTACCCATCGCTCCACAAAGGCCGCGGCCCTTGCAGAGCAAGGGGAACCACTACTTCAAGGTTTCAGAGTAAGTGACGTCACCGATTGAAAGGCTGCTAGCGCGCACCACCGCTACCTAGCTAGCCATTTCACATCGGTTACACTTACAGGTACGTTGATCTGGCCAAATGCAAACAGGCATGTTAACCTGCCAAGAGGAAGCTAGCCCAACGCTAACAGTATATTGATCTACCCCGAGGAAGCTAGCATAATGCTAACACATATATTGCTCTGCCCAGAGGAAGCTAGCCCAATGCTAACATTTAATTGATCTACCCTGAGAAAGCTAGCCCAATGTTAACAGTTATATTGATCTACCCAGAGGAAGCTAGCCCAATGCTAACAGTTATATTGATCTACCCTGAGGAAGCTAGCCCAATGTTAACAGTCATATTGATCTACCAGAGGAAGCTAGCCCAATGCTAACAGTTATATTGACCTACCCTGAGGAAGCTAGCCCAATGTTAACAGTTATATTGATCTACCCAGAGGAAGCTAGCCCAATGCTAACAGTTATATTGATCTACCCTGAGGAAGCTAGCCCAATGTTAACAGTTATATTGATCTACCCAGAGGAAGCTAGCCCAGTGCTAACAGTTATATTGATCTGCCCAGAGTAAGCTAGCCCAATGCTAACAGGTACGTTGATCTAGCCTATAACAGGCATGCAGAGGCAAGTTAGGGTCAGTGGGGAGAGGAACAGCCACTTCCCCTGTCTGTCCGATAAGGACCAGGTTGGGGCTAAGGGTAGGGAGGTAGGGGTGATGCGTTTCAGCACAGTAGCAATATCTATCAGTGACAGTGATAATCTAGACAGTGTGTTTAGATTACATTGCAACAAATATAACATGTATTTTCAACACATTTATGATGTGTAAAAGTTCTGTAGTGGAGACAGTATAGTTTAAATATAAATATTCACAAAACCTCTTCTTATCTGTCTCTAGACTGTGGAATAGCTTCAAAACGTCTTACTATGTGGCTAGACTGTGGAATAGCACTGAGTGTTGAGGATAGATTTGCTGATACCTCAGCTTTCAAAATGTTTTCTTTTTTTTGTCTTTATATGTACAGACCACAGAGGTTTATTCAGTATATGTTATCATGTAGCTACTGTATATTCTAGGTGTAAATAATCCAATAATCTCGGTTTAATAACACTTGTTKATTTTTCAATGTCAAGAAAGAAAATGTCCTCTCTCCCTCCATTTGTGTGWCCTCCTGGATAATGACATTACCATGTCTTACTGCGGTATTCAGCCTGAACAGAATGTTGGTTTGAACCTGGCTTTKKGGGCAGCAATGATTGAGAGAGGAGCTAAAATGGTGGAATATTTCACACTGTGTTGACACACTCCTACGACTYGAGTCGTAACCCCGGTGAAMTTTCTCATGGTACGGTATCCATATTAGGACAGCC
Organism: Salvelinus sp. IW2-2015; assembly: GCF_002910315.2. Lineage (NCBI taxonomy): Eukaryota > Metazoa > Chordata > Actinopteri > Salmoniformes > Salmonidae > Salvelinus > Salvelinus sp. IW2-2015. The sequence goes on from NC_036848.1 coordinate 6,011,902, forward strand.
TCAGAGTCACAAGGAGTTTGAGTTAGAGTCTTTAGAATTTGTCAACTCCTTGTGAATGTTCAGGTTTCCTAATATGGACACCATACTACAGCATATTTAAAACCCATTAATAACCTGGAGCACATGTTTCTGATTGAGGTGCGTAGTGGACTTGAAGACAAAATGTACATTAATGACACTTGCCCTTACTTGTACAGTATTCCGTTGGAATACCATGAAGGTGTGTGTGCTTTRATGTGACAGTTGTTGACTTTTTTGACAGATTGTATAACAATCCAATGCCTCTTGCAGCTCATTGATCCTAACAGTATCGTACACAGCTATACAGTCGATTGTATGGCGTAACATAGATTACAGCAACACAACACAGTCATATACTAATTACAAATATTTGCTGTTCACAACAAAAAAGATGGCAATAAGTTTTATATCGAGGAGTTACTTCCCTCGTGTCTATACAAGGTGCTATACCAAGGACTTTATATACTCTACCTCAAGTTCACCATACCACCAAGACCTCATAGTACCCCACTCTGTCTTTATCAAGGGTTTTGATATACTCTACCTCAGTTTCACCGTCACCACCAGAACCTCATAGTACCGCCCACTCTGTCCTTAACAAGGTTTTTTATAATACTCTACCTCAGTTCACCTACCACCAGAACTCATAGTAACCCCGCCATTCTGTCTTCAACAAGGGTTTTATATACTCTACCTCAGTGTCACCTACCACCAGAACCTCAATATTACCCGCACTCTGTCTTAACAAGGGTTTTAAATATAACCTCTACCCTCACAGTTCACCTACCACCAGAACCTCATAAGTAACCCCATTCCTGTCTTAACAAGGGTTTTATATGGTCTACCTCAGTTCACCTACCACCAGAACCTCATAGTACCCCACTCTGTCTTAACAAGGGTTTTATATACTCTACCTCAGTTCACCTACCACCAGAACCTCATAGTACCCCCCACTCTGTCTTAACAAGGGTTTTATAACTCTACCTCAGTTCACTACAACCAGAACCATGATAGTACCCCGCACTCTGTCTTAAACAAGGGTTTTATATACTCTACTCAGTTTCACATCTACCACCGAGAACCTCATAAGTACC
>NC_036848.1:6015217-6032449 GCF_002910315.2 Salvelinus sp. IW2-2015
TCAATATCCAACAAATTCGCACAGCCATTGAAGAGTGGACAACATTCCACAGGCCACAATCAACAGCCTGATCAAACTCTACTGCAAAGGAGATGTGTCGTAAGATGCATGAGGCAAATAAGTAGTCACACCTAGATACTCTGACTGTTTTCTGATCCACACCCCTACTTTTTTGAAGGTGTTCTGTATTCCCAGTCATGTGAAATCCATATATTAGGGCCTAATTAATTATTTTACATGACTGATTTACTTTCATTAATTGTAAATCAGTAAAATGGTATAAATTGTTGCACGTTGCGTTTATATTTTTTTTTCAGTATAATCTCATGCTTCTTCCATAGCACCTGCCCGCTAACATAAAAGGTCCATATAACTGTAGTATGACAATATCACATCATGCTTGCTTCACGCGGAGTCTGTTTGGAAGTTGAGTCGGCGGTGGCTGCAGTTGTAACTCTGATTCAGAGGGGGTTGGGTTAAATGCGGAAGACACGTTTCAGTTGAATTTCCCCTTTCCTTTCCCTTCCTTTCCCTTTCCCTTCCCTTCCTTTCCCTTCCCTTCCCTTATGTTTTTATCTCTTATTCTCTGCCTCTGATTGCGAGAGGCAGTCAGGGCAGGTCGCAACTAGCTGCTGTCATTGCTCAGGCCGCACTCGGTGACCAAATTACACCCAACAAGGACTCAACGAGCATAGGTCTGAGGGAGAGCAGTTAGGCTAAAATTAACACCAGCCAAAGTGATTTCATAGGTCAGATCACCGCATGTCGTAAGCAAGTGGTAATTACATGCTAACAAATTCAGCACATGCCTCAGTTGAACATTGGCTTTCCGGCCTGTCGGTCGGTTTTGCCTGTGTGCTGCTGGTCTGTCGAACAAATTGGTCTGATGGCATGAGACATCAAACCATAGATGGAGGAAAGGTTGAGAGGTACACCAAGACAAAGTGGGGTACTATGAGGTTTCTGGTGGGTAGGTGAACTGAGGTAAGAGTTAATATAAAACCCTTGTTAAGACAGAGTGGGGTACTATGAGGTTCTGGTGGTAGGTGAACTGAGGTAGAGTATATAAAACCCTTGTTAAGACAGAGTGGGGTACTATGAGGTTCTGGAGGTAGGTGAACTGAGGTAGAGTATATAAAACCCTTGTTAAGACAGAGTGGGGTACTATGACGGTTCTGGTGTAGGTGAAGCTGAGGTAGAGTATATATAAACCCTTGTTAAGACAGAGTGGGGTACTATGAGGTTCTGGTGGTAGGTGAACTGAGGTAGAGTATATAAACCCTTGTTAAGACAAGAGTGGGGTACTATGAGGTTCTGGTGTAGGTGAACTGAGGTAGAGTATATAAAACCCTTGTTAAGACAGAGTGGGGTACTATGAGGTTCTGGTGGTAGGTGAACTGAGGTAGAGTATATAAAACCCTTGTTAAGACAGAGTGGGGTACTATGAGGTTCTGGGGTAGGTGAACTGAGGTAGAGTATATAAACCCTTGTTAAGACAGAGTGGGGTACTATGAGGTTCTGGAGGTAGGTGAACTGAGGTAGAGTATATAAACCCTTGTTAAGACAGAGTGGGGTACTATGAGGTTCTGGTGGGTAGGTGAACTGAGGTAGAGTATATAAAACCCTTGTTAAGACAGAGTGGGGTACTATGAGGTTCTGGTGGTAGGTGAACTGAGGTAGAGTATATAAAACCTTGTTAAGACAGAGTGGGGGAACTGGAACACGCTGTCATACACGTCGATCCAGAGCATCCCAAACATACTCAATGGGTGACATGTCTGGTAAGTATGCAGGCCATGGAAGAACTGGGACAGTTTCAGCTTCCAGGAATTGTGTACAGATCCATGTGACATGGGGCCGCGCATTATCATGCTGAAACATGAGGTGATGGCGGTGGATGAATGGCACGAAATGGGCCTCAGGATCTTGTCACGGTATCTCCTTGCATTGAAATTGCCATTGATAAAATGCAATTGTGTTCATTGTCCATAGCTTATGTCTGTCCATACCATAACCCCACCGCCACCATGGGGCCCTCTGTTCAAAACGATGACATCAGCAAACCTCTCACTCTCACGCAGCCATACACACTGTCTGCCATCTGCCTGGTACAGTTGAAACCGGGATTCATCCGTAAAAAGCACACTTCTCCAGTGTGCCAGTGACCATCGAAGGTGAGCATTTGCCCACTGAAGTYGGTTACGACATCGAACTACAGTCAGGTCAAAACCCTGACGGTAGGGTCAGAACAAACCCTAACTGTTACATTCTCAATTACAAACACAAACAGAAGAGCATATTAAACTGAGACAGCACCAACTGCACTGCTCACCTCTCATTGCATACAAATGCTTTAGTTTCTATTTCTATTTTATAAAGTCACACTGTAGTTTGAATGATTGTCTTAAGACCTTTAGGGGATTCTAGCCAAGCTGACCATGTCTCTCTCTGACACTAAACTTCAGAGCCAATTAATGACTTTCCACCTGGCCACCCTGGTCAACAGCCCTGCACCCTTCACTGCAACTTGCCCAAGCCTCCCCCATTTCTCCTTCACCCAAATCCAGAGAGCTGTGGTTCTGAAAGAGCTGCAAAATCTGGACCCCTACAAATCAGCAGGTCTAGACAATCTGGACCCTCTCTTCCTAAAATTATCTGCCAAAAATTGTTGCAACCCCTATTACTAGCTTGTTCAACCTCTCTTTTGTATTGTCTGAGATCCCCAAAGATTGGAATGCTGCCACGGTCATCCCCCTCTTCAAAGGGGGAGACACTCTAGACCCAAACTGCTACAGACCTATATCTATCCTACCCTGCCTTTCTAAGGTCATCGAAAGCCAAGTTAACAAACAGATCACCGACCATTTCGAATCCCACCGYACGTTCTCCGCTATCTGGTTTCCGAGCTGGTCATGGGTGCACCTCAGCCACGCTCAAGGTCCTAAACGATATCATAACCGCCATCGATAAAGACAATACTGTGCAGCCGTCTTCATCGACAAGGCCAAGGCTTTCGACTCTGTCAATCACCATATTCTTATCGGCAGACTCAACAGCCTTGGCATCTCAAATGACTGCCTCGCCTGGCACCAACTACTTCTCTGACAGAGTTCAGTGTGTGAAATCGGAGGGCCTGTTGTCCGGACCTCTGGCAGTCTCTATGGGGGTGCCACAGGGTTCAATTCTTGGGCCGACTCTTTTCTCTGTATACATCAATGATGTCGCTCTTGCTGCTGGTGATTCTCTGATCCACCTCTAAGCAGACGACACCATTCTTTATACTTCTGGCCCTTCCTTTGACACTGTGTTAACTAACTTCCAGACGAGCTTCAATGCCATACAACTCCTTCCGTGGCCTCCAACTGCTCTTAAATGCAAGTAAAACTAAATGCATGCTCTTCAACCGATCGCCGCCCAAACCTACCCACCGTCCTGCATCACTACTCTGGACGGTTCTGAATTTGAATATGTGGACAACTACAAATACCTAGGTGTCTGGTTAGACTGTAAACTCTCCTTCCAGACTCACATTAAGCATCTCCAATCAAAATTAAATCTAGAATCGGCTTTCTATTTCACAACAAAGCATCCTTCACTCATGCTGCCAAACATACCATCGTAAAACTATCCTACCAATCCTTGACTTCGGCGATGTCATTTACAAAATGGCCTCCAACACCTACTCAGCAAATTGGATGCAGTCTATCACAGTGCCATCCGTTTTGTCACCAAAGCCCCATATACTACCCACCACTTCGACCTACAGTGGGGCAAAAAAATATTTAGTCAGCCCACCAATTGTGCAAGTTCTCCCACTAAAAAGATGAGAGAGGCCTGTAATCTTCATCATAGGTACACTTCAACTATGACAGACAAAATGAGAAAAAAAAATCCAGAAAATCACATTGTAGGATTTAATAAATTTATTTGCAAATTATGGTGGAAAATATATTTGGTCAATAACAAAAGTTTCTCAATACTTTGTTAAATACCCTTTGTTGGCAATGACAGAGGTCAAACGTTTTCTGTAAGTTTCACAAGGTTTTCACACACTGTTGCTGGTATTTGGCCCATTCCTCCATGCAGATCTCCCTAGAGCAGTGATGTTTTGGGCTGTTGCTTGGCAACACGGACTTTCAACTCCCTCCAAAGATTTTCTATGGGGTTGAGATCTGAGGACTGGCTAGGCCACTCCAGGACCTTGAAATGCTTCTTACGAAGCCACTCCTTCGTTGCCCGGGCGGTGTGTTTGGGATCATTGTCATGCTGAAAGACCCAGCCACGTTTCATCTTCAATGCCCTTGCTGATGGAAGGAGGTTTTCACTCAAAATCTCACGATACATGGCCCATTCATTCTTTCCTTTACACGGATCAGTCGTCCTGGTCCCTTTGCAGAAAAACAGCCCCAAAGCATGATGTTTCCACCCCCCATGCTTTACAGTAGGTATGGTGTTCTTTGGATGCAACTCAGCATTCTTTGTCCTCCAAACACGACGAGTTGAGTTTTTACCAAAAAGTTATATTTGGTTTCATCTGACCATTTGACATTCTCCCAATCTTCTTCTGGATCATCCAAATGCTCTCTAGCAAACTTCAGACGGGCCTGGACATGTACTGGCTTAAGCAGGGGGACACGTCTGGCACTGCAGGATTTGAGTCCCTGGCGGCATAGTGTGTTACTGATGTAGGCTTGTTACTTTGGTGCCAGCTCTCTGCAGGTCATTCACTAGGTCCCCCGTGTGGTTCTGGGATTTTTGCTCACCGTTCTTGTGATTATTTTGACCCCACGGGGTGAGATCTTGCGTGGAGCCCCAGATCGAGGGAGATTATCAGTGGTCTTGTATGTCTTCCATTTCCTAATAATTGCTCCCATATTTGATTTCTTCAAACCAAGCTGCTTACCTATTGCAGATTCAGTCTTCCCAGCCTGGTGCAGGTCTACAATTTTGTTTCTGGTGTCCTTTGACAGCTCTTTGGTCTTGGCCATAGTGGAGTTTGGAATGTGATTGTTTGAGGTTGTGGACAGGTGTCTTTTATACTGATAACAAGTTCAAACAGGTGCCATTAATACAGGTAACGAGTGGAGGACAGAGGAGCCTCTTAAAGAAGAAGTTACAGGTCTGTGAGAGCCAGAAATCTTGCTTGTTTGTAGGTGACTAAATACTTATTTTCCACCAATTTGCAAATAAATCATTAAAAATCCTACAATGTGATTTTCTTGAATTGTTTTTCTCATTTTGTCTGTCATAGTTGAAGTGTATCTATGATGAAAATTACAGGCCTCTCTCATCTTTTTAAGTGGGAGAACTTGCACAATTGGTGGCTGACTAATAACTTTTTTGCCCCACTGTATATGCTCTCATTGGCTGGCCCTCACTTCATATCCGTCGCCAAACCCACTGGCCCAGGTCATCTTTAAGTCGTTGCTAGGTAAAGCCGGCCTCATTTCAGCTCACTGGTCACCATAGCAGCACCCACCCGCGCATGCGCTCCGGCAGGTATATTTCACTTGTCACCCAAAAGCCAATTCCTCCTTTGGCACCTTTCCTTCCAGTTTCTTGCTGCCAATGACTGGAACGAACTGCAAAAATCACTGAAGCTGGAGACTCATATCTCCCTTACTAGCTTTAAGCACCAGCTGTCAGAGCAGCTCACAGATCACTGCACCTGTACATAGCCCATCTGTAAATAGGCCATCCAACTACCTCATCACCACATTGTTTGTTTATTCCATGTGTAACTCTGTGTTGTTGTTTGTGTCGCACTGCTTTGCTTTATCTTGGCAAGGTCGCAGTTGTAAATTAGAAACTTGTTCTCAACTAGCCTACCTGGTTAAATAAAGTGAAATAAATAAAAAAAAGATTAAATGACCAATTCTCTCTCATAATGGCCTGTTCACAACAGCAGTCTTCCATACTAATCCTAGAGTACTCTTCACTCCTATACCTCAGACATGCTCGGGGCTATTAGGGGAGATATTAGCTTAATGTCTCCACTCACTGGGATGTGGGTGATTTAGATGCGTTTTAAGGAAGCACGTAACTGTTACAGTATTCAGCATTCGCCTGTAAAAATAAAAGGATATGGTTTCTGTACTAGTGACAGTCGCTCACATTAAAGCGCAGTAAATGTGTCATCGCTGAGGCCTGTGGCCTTGAGTGATAGCTTACCTGCCTGATGGAAATGAACTGTGATGTAGCGCAGTGTCCACACAACCTTATAGTTTATATATTTAGCCTTCTGATTATAGTTCCATAATCAGGGGTCTTTCTTCTTCTACTCTCACTCCCTACCGCAGCACGCGTTCCTGTTGACGTTGTGGTTTCCATAATTGGACTCTGGCTCCAGTGGGGTCTGGTTTCCATAGAGACATGTGGCCTTATCTGCTACTGGTTTTTACGAACTAAAACAATGAGCTCTTTCACTTTCTCCTCTCTCTCGCTCTCCTTGCTTTTACACAACCCTTCCCCTCTGTAGTGAAGAGGTTGTACGCATATATACGTTTTACTCCTAGTGATGTGATTTATATTTTAAATAAAATAGTACCCGTGTAACATATTTGACGGTATTGTTCAATATTGAACTCTTCAAGCTGGTGTAGTATATTTGTTTGAATTGTTTAATAACTCAAAAAGAAAGGGAGATGTGGTTGTTCTCCAGATGAATGGGACTTACTTCAGAACAACCTGTGCATTTGTACTGCAAATGGGTTACTGTACATTTTACAGTAACTTACTTGCCACTAGCTGCCTGTCAGTACCTCTAATATCAGATGAATCTCTTCACTTTTTCAGACATAGTCTTKCTCACATGTTGATTTTACTGAATGACTGCAGKCCATTGCTTGGCCAGGTCCTACTGTAACACTCCTGAGTACAAGACGCCTCAGACTCATTTCCTTAATAAAAAATAACTTTGGAAAATCAAATAGCTTTTTTTCTCTACAATAATTTCACTCTGTAATTTCCTGCCAGTTGAAGGGGAGAGGTTTCCTGAGAGAGTCTAATCACTGTGAGAGGTGTGTGCATGCGTGTGTGCATGCGTGTGTGCATGCGTGTGTGCATGCGTGTGTGTGCATGCGTGTGTGTATGTGCGTATGCATGTACACACTCCCTGATGGATGGGGCATGACTCTTATTCCCTGTACTCACCCTACTCCTACAACACATTTGTCTTTGGTCTAACTCCTAGGTCAGTGCATTTGTTCAACACTCAGAACGTCATTATTAACATAACAGGAGAGACAGTAGACTATTCCCCTGCAAGTCATAAAGTCATTCCAGTGAAAAGCTCCACTTCTACTAGAGCAGTTGATGTCTAACACTTTTCTCCAGGCTGAAACAGAGGTATCAAATCTGAGCTTTGAGTGTTGAAAGTTTTAGTCCGGAAGAAGACTCCAGCAGATGTACTGCCGTCTCCTCTCTCYGTGTACTGGAAGACAGCCAGCTAGCTCTGGTTCATGCTATGTGCATGTGAGTATCATTCATCTTTTGAAGAGGACTGATACAAGTCCTGCTGACACTGAGACTGTCCTAATATGGACACTGTAAAGGAGATGTAACTACAGTATAAGGTACATTGTGTGTATTGGACATATTGTATGGATTTCAGGCTAGAACCCTAGACATAACTGATCAACCGGAAGTTACTTTCCTACTCTAAGCTTGCAGGGAATTCCTGGCCTCTTTAAAAGCATCCTGCTGTTTCAGATCTTCTCCCCCAGTTCCCAGCTCCCATTCTCTACCTAAACCTCTACCTTTAAGTCATTCTCTACCTAACCCTCTACCTTTAAGTCATTCTCTACCTAACCCTCTACCTTTAAGTCATTCTCTACCTAACCCTCTACCTTTAAGTCATTCCCTACCTAAACCTCTACCTATAAGTCATTCCCTACCTAACCCTCTACCTTTAAGTCATTCCCTACCTAACCCTCTACCTTTAAGTCATTCCCTACCTAACCCTCTACCTTTAAGTCATTCCCTACCTAAACCTCTACCTTATACCACGTTTTCTTACTGTAATATTACAGCTCAGTTTTGGAGAATAGCCCCTAACAGTTTGGATAAGGTCTGAGGTGTCTGGAAGTATCGGATGACAATATTCAGTTGACAAACAAGGACATGTTGAAAGGCACCTGAAATAGAAAAGGCAGATAAATGGAATCTTAAATGTCAGTCATTTATGTTGCATTTGAATAGACCAGTTGCCAAACTACAGGTTGATTGATTCTCTCAATTTGTTATTCTAGACATGGATCCACTTTTCTTAACCTTGAACTTGGGGGATAATCTATCTTCTCTTGCCCTCCCTCTCTCCCCTCCTCTCTCTCTGATTGTACTTTTCCCCCTTTCAGTTACCAAACATCCCAACCTGTCCCGGCATGTCTACTTGCCTGCAGTCACAGTATTTCGAGGGCCCTTAGTTACACGTGACCAAGCGAACAGTTCAGCAGCCCGAGGAGGTCTAGAGAAAGCAGTGCTACTTTGTCAAGACCTTGGCGATGTCAAACGGAATCAGTTCACAGGGTGAACATCTTATTCAATTTACAAACAGTCTGTGCTTCTAAGRCCCCCCAGGGAAGCTCATCAACAGGGTCAATAGGTCACACACTTGTCATACCTGTCTGGGTTTTGCCACATGGTTCGGAGACCACTGTAGCTTAGTTAGAGGGTCCAGGCAGGTGGAGGAGCTCACTCTTTCTTCATGTTATGCATTTTCTGTTTGCAGCCTGTCTGAGTACTGCAGTGGTTATTGTAGAGTTTGTCACTTGAATTATGTTAAAACCAACTTGTTTATGTGTTGTGCTTTGTGATGTGCCACACAATGTCTAACGTCCCTTCAAAACACTGTTTTTAAATACTGACAAACTTCGGKTAGTCAGCTATTGATCTAAAACAGGTGTGCCTGTCAGGGTCAGTGTCATATTTACACCAGTGGCATTCTGGGAAGTAGAATGTCAGTTGCATTGATTTTCTCACCTCTCCACTTCCTTGTCAGCTTGAAGTAGTGAGTGAGGAGAGGTRCTCTCTAACAGTCCAACAGTAAACAGGAGACCTAGAATGCAGGGAGGAGGAGGTTACAGGGTGTTTTGAACGATTGGCATTTAACGGAGGCAAAGACCTCTTTAGGTTAGTCATTATGTTCTCTAACCTAGGGATCCACAGAGACTGGAGGGCGGTGGACTCCATGCTAAGAGAGAGAGAGATAGATCGCTATGAATTTAGGATTAGTTAGTTTATAACAAACTGGTGCGTATGTCGGTTATCTAGGCAATTGTTTTCACAGGGATTAGATAGTCAATTTATACATGTAACTACTATACATATGTCACTAGAGAAATGTGTACTGTTGCAATAGATCACAGATACCGAATCATATATTTGTGAAGGATGATATTTTGAGATACTTTTTTTTGACATAGTTTTGCTCACATGTTCATTGATTATTATGTAAAATGATGGGCAGTCATTGCTTGGCCAGGTCTACTGTAAACTCCTGAGTACAAGACGCAGCTCCGACATTAGGATCATACAATTTAATCTATAAAAAGTACTTTGGAAGTGCAAAAGTAAGCTATTTTAAATATTGGCTAGTACATATGTCAAGTACAACTATACACTCTGAATATATTCATCTGCCAGTTGAAGGGGAGAGGTTTCTCGATATGTATGTAAGTCTACATCACGTGGTGAGCACGAGTGGGTAAGATGCGATACAGTTAGCAGGCTGTGTGTGCATTGCGTAGATCGATGGATATAGAGCGGTGTGTGCATTGCGTTCGATGTGTGCATGTTCCGTGTTTGGTATGCTGGCGGCAATTCAATCAATCAGCATGATCCGGATGAGAATTGTCAAAATTAAGCTAACTTATTTTCCCTGATGGATGGGGCATGTAGCTCTGTTTATTCTGTTACACGTCACCTCTAAGTCGGTCTACAGCAACACTATTATATTGAGAGTCTAAATTTTAGGTAATCTCTTCCGGTCATGAGTTGGCATTTTTTGTTCAAGCACTAAGAACCGATTTATTTAACATAACAGGAGAGACAGTAGACTAGTTCCCGTGCAGTCATTGGAAAGTCATTCGAGTGGAAGCTCTCCACGAGACATTACCTACTGAGAGCAGTTGGATTGTCTAACACTTTTCTCCGCAAGGACAGGTTAAGCAAGCTTGCGATACAGTGAGGAGATCGGCAATATAGTTGAGCTTGTGGCAGATAGAACTCAGTGAAGTGTAGTTTCTTTAGTTCAGGATAGAAGACTCCAGGCAGAATGTAACATCAGCAGCGTCGTTACCGCTTATCAGTACTGTGTTGCTTGTGTTTAAAGACCGAGAGCTAGCTTCTCTGGTTCATTTGCTATGTGTGATGTGGAGGTTATGTTCGATTTGTCTCTGTAGAGTGATTAGAAATCAAACCAGGTCTGAAGCTGATCACTGGAGGCTATCTAAGGTCTAGGTATGTCTGACACTGGTAGCAAGGGTAGATGTACATATAGACGATTATAAACATATTTTGCAATTTTGAGTCGTGTGAGAATGTGGGAGCTGATATTGTAGAGTATGGATTTCAGAGACTTCTGTACACAACCCTAGACTAAAGACTGATCGAATGTAATCAAAACGAAGGGCAAGCACAAAGGTCTAAGACGTAGTCGGAAGTTACTTTCCTATCTAAGAAGGCTCTGCAGGGAATTAGCTGGCGCCTCTTGACAATTTTCATTGTTGGATTATAATGTAATCTTTCTCCAAGTTCTTCCCAGCTCCATTCTAGTCCACTAAACCTATCTACTTAGTCATTCTCGATCAAGTGCGATCGCTAAGCAATATAATCTGAGCTTCTTACTCTTTAAGGGCTTCATTATCTTGCGGAAAGGCAGACAATCTGTTCTTCAATGATACTGACATATAAAGTTCTAAGCTTATTTAAATATTGGTCTCTTCTGTAGCCACTAACTGCAGCTACTCATCTATAAGTTTGTTATCTATCGTTAAACAAATTTCCTTCTCACTACCAAGTTAATCCAAATGCCTAAGGAATTGGTATAGTGGAGCAGCGGCTACTCTACCATATAAGTCATTCCGTACCTAACGCTCTTACCTTTAAGTCATTTCCGACTAACCTCTACTTTTAAAGTACTTGCTACGTAACCCTCTTACGCTTTAAGTCTTCGCTACGTTATCCTATACCGGAGTCATACAATCTCTAGTGAGTGAGCAGCAGTGTAGTTCAGCTGAAACATTCTTGAGAGCGTTAGATGTTTTATGGGATTAATATCTCAGCAGCTATGGGTACTTTTTTGGAGAATAGGGCTAGCTCTAATGTTTGTTTATAGAGCATGAATTAGGTCTGGAGGTAGAGCATGGAAAGTTTTAAGATAAGAGAGATGACTACAATAGCTTATTTATTTAGGTAACAAAGCACATAGAGTGACATGTTAGAACTCACGGGAACCTGAATATGAAGTAACAGGCTAGTATTTATTGTGATCTATCTTATAATTTAGATCAGTATTGCATTGCTTATAGATTTAGGGCTCGTTATTTGATATTGAACCAGTTATTTGCACAACTAGTGGAATTAGAGAATGATTTCTCCAAAATTGACATCCTGGTGGTCAATATGTGTTATTACTAGACTGGATACGGTTTTTCATTGTTACTTTGAACTTTGGGGGATAATTCACAGTATTTTCTAGTTGAGACTCTAAGCCCCTAAGTCACAACAATGAGGCGCATGGATTTGATGTCATTCCATGAGACTATAGCCTCTCCATACTCTCTGTGTAGTCAGCATAACAGTGTGTTTCACGCAGCTCTTCAGTCGAGCATTCATCATAGAGAATATGTCTTGCAATAACAAGAATCCATGTGCGGCATGGATTGTAATTCGTCATGTCGCGGCCTGCGTCCAGTAGATATAAGGCTTTTTGATAGAAGGGACGGTTGTTACACGCTGAACAAAAGCAGCAACATTTCAATGTCTGTAAACGTTGGCATGCTAAAACATTGCAGGCACAGAGGATGGAGAGTCTAGGTACGCAGAATGCTATCTAAGTGATTGTTGGCTCAGAATCATGGTGGCTGAATGATATACGGGACCATTTCAGTCTCAAAACCAGGAGGTGTAACGGGTGTTTATACTTATCTCAATATAATAACAGTAATCAGTCCTGTGCTTCTAAGATTCTAGCCCGTTTGTTCCCAGGTAGCGAGACTGTCTATTCAGCACAAGGCAGTTTACGCTCATAGGTCCAAGGATATCAATAATTTAAAAAATCACTGTAGAGTGGTATCAGCCCTTCGAATGTCTAGTGGGGTTGCTCGAATAAATGATCATTGGTTGGGATCGAGACACTGATACTGCTTAGATATATGCCTGCGGGTCAGTGTCATAGTGGGAGGTAGTCAGCGCTCACTTGTCATCTACATAGATCTAAATCTGATTCATTTTCTGTTTGGTCTGTCTGTAGTACGTTTGAGATGGTTATTAGGTGAGTATAAGTTATGTTACACATATGGTACGGTTATTGTGTAAAACCAGCTTGATGTGTGTTATGTGTTGGTGCTATTGTGAAATTGTGTATGGCCGTCAGCACTCGCTCGTGACACGTGTGCGTCACTTAAAGGCAGAACTCGTATGGTATATATATTACTGACAAACTTGCGGTTAGTCGCTATTGATCTAAAACAGGTGTGCCTGTCAGGGTCAGTGTCATATTTACACCAGTGGCATTCTGGGAGTGAATGTCAGTTGCATTGATTTTCTCACCTCTCCACTTCTTGTCAGCTTGAAGTAGTGAGTGAGGAGAGTGCTCTCTAACAGTCCAGACGTAACAGGAGACTAGAATGCAGGGAGAGGAGGTGTTACGGGTGTTTGATATCTGATTGCTATTTGATCGTACGGCAAAACCTCTTTAGGTTAGTCATTATAGGTCTATTCCTAAGGCTATAGAGGATAGCAAGAAGCTGTGATGGGAGGCTAAGAGACTGCTGCGTCATGGGTATCCTAAGAGTATTCTGTAGAATGAATGTGACCGCAGCGTATAGGCGGGTGTTTTGCTATAAAGTGAATTCCTTGATAGAGATAGCCAGCGGCAACACTCTCTTCTTGCAGAACAGGCACACTACTAGAGGTTGTCTGAGACAAAATAATCGATTCGTGTCCTGTTCATTCCAACAGGCGTCGGTTAGATAACACTTTCGAAGGGCTGGCGCATATGGTCAGTGACCTCTATTGGATCTGCTGACAAGCTGGTCTGGCTCAAGCTAACCTCTTTCTACGCTAGATTTGTATGTCCGGTGTGTTCTTCACTGTGAGCTCGAGTTAAATACTATGATTCGAACATACATAAAATGCTGATTAGTCTGTCACTTCTCTCTCAGTCCTACACAGAAGTCTTTTCTACAGGCGAGGATCAACCTTGACACAAACTTTGAGATTTTGATATATATATCTTATTTTAGATAGAGCGATTGGTTTAATATTGCATACTTATAAGGCCTCTTACTTGAAAAAGCAAACGGGTGATTAATGACCAGATGATATAGCATAGGAGTTTGATAAAACTATAGGCGACTTTCATATGGCAGAAGGAAGTAGTTTTCTGCTGTTGGGATTAAGTATCTTCATGTAAATGGAGAAAGCTGTTGGGCCGCCAAATAGCAAGCCTCAACTGTCTTACCTGACATTGACCAATGAGTAACAATGTTAATAGGCCATATAAGCTATATTAGCCAGGAGAAGACAGCGGTTACTTGCATTGAGTTTAACTGGGATGTTTAAGAACATACAGGGCTAAATATATGCATTGTTAGCAGCCTATAGAGTAGTCTGATAGCTCTTTAGCTCGATGATAAAGGTATTGTGGTATAGTATTAGCCAGATATGAAGCCTGGTTTATAATTAGGGCTGTTAGCCAGAAAGAATTAAATTGCTTGAGTCTTTATGCCACTAGTGATCACGCGTTATCTCAGGTGTATGGCACTCGAATGAAAAGCGTATAGTTGTCTTAGCCAGTGAACAGGCTTGATTAAACATGTCTGATAGTCAACGATAAAGATTGGTTACTCTTTTGGAGATGATATGCCGAGATAAAGGTATAATATTGGTCTAGCAGGACAAGTGTCTAGGCTCTGTTGTTGGTCCTAGTAAATGAACGAGTGTTTATCGTTTATGCTGTCGGAAATATTATCAGTTATGTTTCAGTTGTGACAGATAACAGGTTTATGTAGGCGAGTATTAATCAGGGTATTTCTCATGTGGAACGCCAATCAGACTGAGTTAGTACATTATGCGGCATTATGTTTAGGGTAGTTCTGTACTCAAGGTTTCGGTGTATTTTAGGACCGATGGTTTAAGCTATGTAGTATAGTTGTCTACTCTCATAATTAGTTAGTCACTCTGTATATACAGCAGGTTAGTCTTCGGGTAGTTGTCCATATGTTATAGAGGGATATAATCAATAAGTGTTTTAGGCTTTCACTAGCATAAAGTATTTGTATGCTTGATGCAGGAGCACATCGCCGTATTTATCACTAGTGCCAGCTAGTAAGATGCAATTTTCTTAATGAATTTACGCATTATGGCGTGCACAGGATGCACGCGCTATAATATTTAGGCAGCTCATACGCAGAGGTATATAAGGCTTTAGCGTGTCATTGTATTCAAGGAGCATTAATTTAGGAAGTGGATGATGTGTTTTAGAAAACATTCTGACTTCATAGATAACACTGCGGAGGTATTTATATTAGCCGATAACAGCTTTAACTGAAACGAGTTAGACGGCTCTAGTTAATCCTAGAGTATTGGTACATGCGATATAAACGAAGCAGATGCTATTAACATAGGTGTTTTGTGACAATTTCTATTGTGTAGGCTATGGTTGTCAGACATGAAATGTATTGTATGTTATCTCGCAATAACTAGAGTAGTTTAGTGAAGGACTCAGGCGTTACTATCGTGGACTCTTCTGGAGTCCAGATTTACAGCATTCTTATTGTTTTGACGGCAGCATATATCAAAGTTTTATGTTAACTGTGTAAGCAACTAGGCATTAACAGGACTCAAAATAATTATGTTAGAGCAGATATAATCAGTGCTGTCAATAATAGTAATGAGTCGCAGAGATAGAAAAGTTCACTTTATGCATTATGCGCTTTTGGCTAGTATACTAGGTTGTATGTTTAAGGCGGCATGTTAACAGGGTATTACTAATGGCTTGCAGGTTTAACAGGGTCAATGTGGTTTCGCTACACGTTATAATACGCGTATTGGACTTAGTTACGGGCATAGAGCATAAAAGAAATCTATAGCTCATTGTTATAGTGTTAGCCAGATTACAGGTATGTTGCTAAAATGTTATAGACGGTTAGATTAGCTAGGTCATATATGATTAATGCAGCTGATATAGAGACAAAATGTTATCTCTTCAGTAGATGCTTGCAGATAACAGGTATGTATGTTGCAGATAAGGTATTATGTTAGGGCTGACACCTCACGACAACATGTTGGTTATTCCTCATGTTATATTAGGGCCAAGGGGCATGAAGGCATTTTTAGTTATTCAGAAGGTTTATGAGCTTAGGTTAATCACTTAGATTCTCGGAAGGGCGCAGTTATTTTGAGGGCATCTTATTGCTACGCCAGTTTAATATATACGGTATTTCCGAGTTGGTCCTGTTTGCCAGAGTGACAGATGAGTCATATACCTGACTAGTTTTAGTCGTGACCGAGATTAAACAGCGGGATTACTGTTAAGAGGACGGCAGGAGCTCCTAATATGGTTCCTTACGGAATTCTCATTTTATAAGTAGTCGCCCAGATAATCAGGGCATTTATGCTTAAGGCTAGAGGAGGCAGGCGCTTTTCTCCTAATAGATTCACAGTCGCACTCAGTATTGTTTGTCATGATGGAACTGGGGTCTGTACTCTATCTGCTTTGTGAGCAGATGGCAGACAGCATGGAACAGGGCTCATTTTAATGATTGTTTAAGCTCTTAGATAATCTAGGTTAGGTGAGCTTTATCAGTCCAGTCATATCAGATGGAGGTGTTAATATAGATTGGTTAGTCGAGCTCAGTAGGTACTATGGCAGGGGGCAATGTTATGGTAGCGCAGAGTGTGCAATATATGTTAGCGGATAAGGAAGAGAGTATTGCTTGGCTAGTGTCTACGCCGAAACGCTGTATACGCGGCTATTTCTATGTGTTATGCGTGCTCTCTTCACTGAGGCGTATTGGCTATGTTGAGGTCTCCCAGCGCATTACTCTACACTAGGTTTAGGTGAGTTTATGGCCATGTTTAACAGTTCATTAACTCACTGTTTAAGCCAGATTAAAGGCAATCATATTTTAGGCAGATTGGACTACAGTAGCATTATCGCTTATGGCTCATAAATGCGTGGTATTGTCGTTAGCTTCCGCCATATAGGCCGGTTATTTTAGGTGAGTGGCGTTGAGACGTACAATGTCATGAGTGGGTTGTTAGGAGTCGCAGACTTAGACGTCGATCTTCCTGAGTGTCGGAGTTTGGTCAGGCCCCAGTTTATGAGGTATTATTGTTAGCCAGATAACAGGTATTATGTTAGTCAGATAACAGGTATTATGTTAGTCAGATAACAGTCATTAATGTTAGCCAGATAAGTATTTGCAGATACAGGTATTATGTTAGCCAGATAACAGGTATTATGTTAGCCAGATAACAGGTATTATGTTAGCAGATACAAGGTATTATGTTAGCCAGATAACAGGTATTATGTTAGCAGATAACAGGTATTATGTTAGCCAGATAACAGGTATTTTGTTTAGCCAGATAACAGGTATTATGTTAGCCAGATAACAGGTATTATGTTAGCAGATTACAGGTATTATGTTAGCCAGTAACAGGTATTATGTTAGCCAAGATTAACAGTCAGTTATGTTAGCCAGATAAAGGTATTATGTTAGCAGATAAACAGGTTTTATGTTAGCCAGATAACAGGTATTATGTTAGCCAGATAACAGGTATTATGTTAGCCAGATAACAGGTATTATGTTAGCCAGATAACAGGTATTATGTTAGCCAGATAACAGGTATTATGTTAGCCAGATAACAGGTCATTATGTTAGCCAGATAAGGTATTATGTTAGCCAGATAACAGTGCATTATGTTAGCCAGATAACAGGTATTATTGTTAGCCAGATAAAGGTATTAATATGTTAGGCGCAGATAAGCAGGTATGTAATGTAGGGC